>NC_139944.1:6999587-7214681 GCF_963454915.1 Gymnoscopelus microlampas
AAAGATTTGTACAAATTTTCACGATTTAAAAAAAATAGTAGATCTACAAGCTCTATGAGCTTGTAGATCTGCTATTTTTTGAATAGCCAAAGAAATCTTGAAGACACACAGATCTTAAAGGGTTAAAGAGGAACGCTACCAGTTTTCAATATTACACAGTCTTGTTGTCTGGAAGTTTGGTCTTAATCAGAATGTAATGCAAGTAATTCTTAACACATTGACTGCCAGAGGTTTTTCTATAACAGGATCAGCCAGTGCCAGGAATTTTGACCATTCTGACTCATATTTGAGGACTCACAGAACATTTTGTGTTATGACTATAAACAAATGGAATATCTCAAAAAAAAGCTTAGAATCTCTTCTTTTTTTCTGAAAAAAAAAGTGAGTTGATAGCATGTTCCGTTCTTTAGCTAGAGGTAGTTGAATACAGCTTGGTCTTCACCAAAAACAGACCTTTTTGTTTAGATTCAGAGTTATGAGGGTTTTAGTAAAAGGACACACTTTAGATGCATAAAATGATTTCAAAAGTGTTTGACATTTATTTTGCCCCTTCATTGACATCAGTCATGTAAACAATACTTGTTTATAAAAAGACATTTAAAAAAAAATGCTTTCGATTGTACATTTATCACTGTTTCCAAAGTGCAAGCTTATTTCAGCTCATTTCAAACAACATTATTCACTGTAATTTTTTTTTCAAAGTGTTTTTTCCCCCAAATAATAAATAATAATTCAAAGTTCAAAGTGCAACATCAATACATTCATCGAGAGCTTCCTTTTCCAAACTTTTTGCCCACACAAGTCAAAATCTCAAGCCACACCTGTATTCATAGCAGCAAATAGCAGATCTACTAGCTTTTACTGAGCTTTTAGATCAGCTTTTTTTTTTCTTTTATGCCATTTATCATGATTTGTGAAAATAAATAAATAAATAAAAATAAGTCTGTCTGTCAGTCAGGCTTCAGACTGTGACCCCCCCAAAATAATCATATTTGAACTGGGGACCTCATTTTGTTTGAAAATAGCAGATCTAGGCCTACAAGCCAGCCCTTTGTTTCTCTCTCTCTCTCTCTCTCGTTCCCAACCCGAGATCGCAACCCGCAGGTTGAACACCCTCTTCTAGTGGCCACGTGGGACACATTGTTGCCAGGTTGTGAGAGAGAAATAAGCAACCAGGTCTATGAAAACAAGCCCAAAACAAACGAGAGATGTGGTTGCCTCGCTATCATTACTTTGAAAAAAATAAAGAAAAACTCAGTCAGTCGCCATGAATCCTCCAAGTGTGTGTAGTTGTCCATGATCGCTATGTTTCTGTGTGTGTGTGTGTGTGTGTGTGTGTGTGTGTGTGTGTGTGTGTGTGTGTGTGTGTGCGCGCGCGCGTCCACCTCGCTACAGGCTGCTCGCAGCCTCGCGTATACACACGAGTTACGTCTGGAGTTTTATGGATAAATCCGTTCGCCGTGATCGGTGCGGAGCCCAGGGACCCCCTGGCCTGGGACCCCCTGGACTTGTAGGGTGTGTGTGTGTGTGTGTGTGTGTAGTTGGCCATCGCTGAAAAACAAGTAACCTCGCATCACCAGTCTTTCCTTGGAGGAAAAAACAAAAGGCGACCGTCCATGGAGTTTATTTTTTATATGGACATCCCACCGTTTGCCAACTTTGCCATGATCCCACCGTGTTTCAGAAAACTGCTAAAGGTAGGCTGAGGTTATTTTTCACTGGAGGTGGACCCTCCAGTGGGGGGGTCCCTGGGCGGTTGGAGGTTTTGTGTGTGTGTGTGTGTGTGTGTGTGTGTGTGTGTGTGTGTGTGTGTGTGTGTGTGTGTGTGTGTGTGTGGGGAGGTGCGGATCGTTCGGACCCTCGGACCCCCAGGTGGCCAGGGGGTCCCTGGCCGTGGACTGGGGGTCCCCGCCTGGGGGTTGGAGGTTGTGTGTGTGTGTGTGGAGGTTGTGTGTGTGTACGCTCTGAACCAGGGCTATGTGTGTGTGTGTGTGTGTGTGTGTGGGAGGGGGGGTTGCGGTCGGAGCGTGTTGTTTTTTTGGAGAAAAAAGAGGCGACAGGCTTGTGCTTGTGTATCGATCGGGGACCCCCCAGGGGGTCCCTGGCCGTGGACTGGGGGTCCCCGATGACAGGCTTTGGCTTGTGTGTGTGTGTGTGTGTGTGTGTGTGTGTGTGTGTGTGTGTGTGTGTGTGTGTGTGTGTGTGCACTCAGTGATCATTGAGGGCTGCTGCAGCTAAGCAGGGGGAGAGACGCTGATCGCTCGGAGTCGGATAAACTTTATAAAAACAGATAAAATCTTCGGTGTGATACAGATTCGCGGACCCCCTGCTCTTATGCAGATTCAGTGCTTTGTAATAATAGGTTTAGTGGTCTAGATGGATGATATTTTGTGCCTGAGGGGGTAATCTAACGTCCAGTGCGCATTTTTTTTTTTTTTTGCTTGCCACGGGTGCTGCTGCCTCACTCAACACAGGCAGCCGCTTGCTGCTCGGATCAGACTTTCAGTTTAATATGACTTTATGTGACTTTAGTGTTTTGAATAACAAGTTTTATATTATCACTTGACCAGATAATGATATTTTACAACTTTTCTGTGGTCTAGATGGATGAAATTTCTTGTCAATGTAGGTAATGACTTAATCTAATGTAAACTACAAAAAAGACCACTTCGCGTAGATCTACGCGATTGGCACGCTGCGGCTTTAAATAGGTTCGCGTAGATCTACGCGATTGGCACTCAATGTGTTAACGACAGCTTTTTCCACTATGCATATAATTTCAGATTTTACAGGTGTCCACTCCAATGGATCTCATCATTAGTTGTTTTTTTCTTCATTATCTCAGCTCAGGGTCTAGGGTTTTAAAGCACGACATTCACTCAATTTTAGTAAATGTTTTGCACTCAAAAAATCAAAAAGTTAATGAAGCGAGAGCTCGCTGTTCTTATGACAACCCTGTTCTTATGACAACACCTGAGGGTCAAACTATTGTGGGGGAAAACAAGCACTGTTTTCCAGTGCACTGGAAAAATTACTTCTTAACTCTCACACGACTTAAAACAACTTTTTGAAAAGAAAAAAAAAAATATATATATATAATATATATATATACATTATTATTTTTTTGGAAAAAAAATAATATAATATATATATATTTTATTGGAGAAAAAAAATTCAGAACCCAAGATAGCGTGATCCGAAGATTCGCTGCTCCATTCACTTCTTGTTTAACGTATTACTTAAAAAGGCTGTATCTCGGCTCCTGTGTACTTTTTGTTTAACTATGTATTTTTGCCGCAGACATGCTATTTCCAAAGGCAGACAATTAATGTCAACGAGGTCGCGTTGACCTCGTTGACATTTGTGAAACCACAAAGTATAACCCTCAGTGATTAGCATCCATCAGGGGATCGATCATAATGGAGATAAATATTCCGTACCTACTTGACAAAGGTAAGGAAACACATACTTTCTGCCAGTCAACTGACTGACGGACAAAGGCAGTCGTGATGGATTGGAGCCACTTTGTTTGTGGACATTAACTAAACTCATAAACTACTTTACACGGACACCAAACTGCTTGGCTAACACATTGTTAATGCAACTACATACTGGATGGTAAAACGAGGGGTTTAACTGAGCCAATAACATTAAAGCCTTGATCGTTTAAAATGTTTTATGCTTAGCAACAGTGAAAGTATAGAGCCGTAGGTTCAGTTTGTGGCCAGCATTATACATTTAACCAGTTAAACCTCGTTAACCGGGGGTCCCCTGGACTAGACAGAGGTATACTTGGTCCCCCTCCTTTTCTCCGTATTTCGCATTTTCTCTTCTGCAAAAATAGCCGATCTACAAGCACGGAAAGCATCGCGTCGATCTACTATTAACACCAAATATTTTCCTATTTCCACATAATGTTAACCTATTACGACATGCCCAGAATAGGGATGCTAGGGCTAATGTGGTTAACCCATTGAGACCTGGAACACCAACATACATTGTTATACCGTTCAATCCGGGAACACTTTTGTGTAGCATTAGCTGTTTTTTGGGAGGATTTTTTAAAGTTTTTCTGAAAACTGAAATTTAGAAGGCGTTTTTAGAATCGGCCTAAGGTCTAAATCGATTGAACTTAATCTGAACTATGTGTGTGCGCTCATTGGGAGCAGTCAAGGGTTCAGTGTATAGCCACTTTACCTCTTGAGCCACTGCCTCCCATGTAATACATACGCACTAGGGCTGTGAATCTTCTGCTATCTTACGATTCGATTCCGATTCTTGGGGTCACGATTCCGATTTTTTTGATTTTTTTTTTTCAAAACAAACGATTATCGATTCAAAAACGTATTTTTTTTTTTTCGATTTAAAAACGATTTGTTTTCCGATTCAAAACGATTCTCGATTCAAAACGATTCTTGATTCAAAACGATTCTCGATTCAAAACGTTTCTTGAATCAAAACATAGGATTTCAGGATATACTCCAGTCTGCTGGCATGAGAGCAGAGTACATTTATGTAGATGTTATAATTGTAAAGGTTTTATCAACTGATAATAATGTAAAATAATGCAAATATTTCCGATGCAAGGCTAACCCGATTATTTCTGAATCAACAGAAGAACGGTCAGATAATGAATGAACAATGAAGGTGTCTTCAAGTGCAACAAAGAGTAAAGAAAAGTCACATTTTGGAAAACCCCATGATAGAAAATAGCTGGATAATATACAACAAAGAGCCCTGCAAGTGAGAGTGTGTGCGTGTGCGCGCGTGTGAGTGTGTGTGGGGCCTCGGCTGGGGGGGGGGTGGGCTGCCATTCAAACTCAAAGTCTCAAATTCAAAGTCACAGTAGCGTGGGGGGGGGACTTGACAAGGCCACCGGGTGCCTTCCAGAGTCGTCACTTTCCCCATCATTCATGGTTAATGGGAGCTCTGGGGAGGAGGGGACGGGGGACGGGGGGGGATGTTTGCAGTCATTTACCACCTTCCACCAACGACGGGAGGGACCCTCTAACCCCATTGGTCAGCTTTGAGAGGGGCTCAACACAATCCCCCCCAAAAAATCCGGGGTCCTCTCTAACGAGGCCGCCTCTCCCCAACTGAAGGCTGTGAAGTTAATCCATTGAGACCGGGAGCGCGTCTGTGTGTCATTTTGAGATTCCTTTGGGCTATTCAAAAAATAGCAGATCTACAAGCTCAAAGCGTGGCACCGAGTGCCTCGCTACGAGCTGGTAGATCTGCTATTTTTTTGAAAAATCGTGAAAATGTGTGCAAATGCAAATCTTTGAATATTGTTTTTGAAGCAAACATTACTCAAATCTTTGCTTCGGGGGGGAGGGGGTCCCTGGAACTACATGTTTTGAGATGGGGGTCGGCGGACAAGTCATCATTTTGGGGGTCCTTAATAATAATAATAATAATACATTTTATTTGTAACGCACTTTATATTTGAAACAAATCTCAAAGTGCTACAGGTCCTTGACATGAAAAAGTTTGAGAACCACTGATATAGAAACATACGTTTTTCAGAAACCTGTTAGGATTTAGAAGACATTTGTGGAATCGCCAGAAGCAAAGATTTGAGTGACAAATGTTCGTGTGAAAAAAACCTATACATTCAAACTAAAGATTTGCACACATCTTCACGATTATTTTCAAAATAAATAGCAGATCTACAAGCTCATAGCACGGCACTCGGTCCCACGCTATGAGCTTATAGATCTTTGAAGAGCCCCAAAGAAATCTAAAAATGACACAGGTGCCTTTCCCGGTCGTAACGGGTTAATTGGGGCTAAGTAAGGACATCGCCTGTTAGCCTAGCTAGCATGACAGTGGACAGCCCATCCAAAACTGTCCCGTTTGTTTTTCGCTTTCTCTTTGTTTTCGGGCGCTAAGCATAATCATCCACGGGCCCTTTTTCTCCAGTTCCAATACACGACGGGCCCCGCTCGAGTGCTAATCCACAAGTCACGCTCATCATGCCGCGCCGCTCTCTCTCTCTGTGCTACGGGCACACTGTTATTAGCATGCTTTTCCCATTCCAAACTCCCCTCTGACGCAGACCAGAGACTTCATTAGAGACACAATGGGTTGTTTTCTAGAAAAAGAACAGCGCGTGTTGGTCCGTCGGTGTGTCTTTTTTTTCTTTCTCTTCTGCATAACTGAATACGGTAATCAGGGGGCATTTGTGGGTCACCTCTACCCCGGCACTGCGGCAAAGCAATACCATTCATATGTTTCAGCCATTCCATTTGTGTGCGACTGTGTGTGTGTGTGTGTGTGTGTGTGTGTGTGTGTGTAAAGCATTGCCACTTCCCAGTCTATCCCCCCCGCAGCCCCTCTGTACCGACACGCGACATTGATGATCGGTCTTTCTCGCTGCAGTCTAGAGGGGTTCAATGGCGGGGCAAAAAAAAAAATGAAATGCACCTGTGATTGAACTCTTTTCTTAACACACACACACACACACACACACAGTACACACAACTCCATGTCTCTCTCCTCCTTCATCCCATAAGCCTTGTGCTGGCCTACTTAGGAAACATTTCCTTTATTCACACTCAAAACTACTCGCTGGCTTAACCCTTTTAGACCGGGAACGCATCTGTGTCATTTTATAGATGTCTTTGGGCTATTCAAAAAAATAGCAGATCTACAAGTTCATAGCGCGGCACCGAGTGCCGCGCTATGAGCTTGTAGATCTGCTATTTTTTTTATTTTTTATTTTTGCAAATCTTTGAAGGGAACATTTGTAACTCAAATCTTTGCTTCTGGGGGGTTCCTGGAACAACATATTTTGAGATGGGGGTCCAAAGCCAAATACATATGATTTTGGGTGGTCCTTGACATGGAAGTTTGAGAACCACAAAAAAACTCTTTGCTTCCCCAGAAGCAAAGACTTGAGTTACAAATGCTCGCTTTAATAATATATAGCGCGGCACTCGGTGCCGCGCTACGAGCTTGTAGATCTGCCATTTTTTGAATAGCCCAAAGAAATCTAATGTGACATACAGATGCCTTTCCCGGTCTTAAAGGGTTAAGACAAACAGTGAGGATGTGACCTTCGTCGGAGACTCGAGATTGTTTTTTGGGTTGTTGTTCCCCCCCCCCACACATCCTAATCACCCACACCTCGACGCAATAGAGGGGTGCTCAGCTTCCAACTGGTGGTGTAATAGTCTGTAAGACATCGTGCGCACGCCTGCATGCATGTGCGAGGGAACCTGTGTGTCCTTGTTTAAACGTTCCACAGACAGTACAGAGCCCCGACCGATGCCAGAGACGTTTGGGTCTAAACAAAGCCCATGATCCCGCTTTTGGAAATTCCCCCAGACCACCGGTTATCGATGTTTTTGACTTGTGTCATGAAGTCCATTTCAAATCCAAGTCAATTTATTTTAACCACTTAAGCTCTATTCAACAATGTTCAAAATGTACCCACCTAAAAGTTTACAACGTAGATCAGCATTTTTTTTTTAAATGTGCACTTTTGAAACACTTTTGTGTGTGTGTGTGTGTGTGTGTGTGTGTGTGTGTGTGTGTGTGTGTGTGTGTGTGCGTGCATTTCTCAGATCAAGAAAATCGCCCGATGGTAGCTTCTCATTGGGAGTGCGAAAGAAATGACGTTGTGAAATAAAAATAAATAAATTAAGCCATGGAGACCTGGAACGCATCTGTGTTACTTTAGATTTCTTTGGCTATTCAAAAATAGCAGATATACAAGCTCATAGCGCGGCACCGAGTGCCGCGCTATGAGCTTGTAGATCTGCTATTTTTGAAAAATCATGAACATTGTTTTTTTGGATTTTTTTCAAAAAACTGTTAGGATTTAGAAAACATTTTTAAGAATCGCCTCAGGTCTTAATGGGTTAAATTAAAAAACCCTGAATAAGGTTCGCCCTTTTCTTAAGAAAACAATCTTGTTCTCGTACACAGCTATTGCAATGCCGCAGTAATAGGCTGTTTGACAGGATTGGAGTAGTACTCTAAAAACCAGTAGCAGCAGCAGGCTGATATGAATGTGACCCAGCAAGCCACTGCCAGTCTATGGGGAGACGCTAACTTTGTATTATTTGTTCCCGTGTTTGTTTTTATTTTATCTCCCTTCCCTGCCAAACCCAAGAAAAACCTTGTAGGGGAAATAGGCAGCGTCGGTGTGTGAACTCGCAGAACAGTTGGAGAGAGAAGAGGAGGAGGAGGAGGAGGAGGAGGAGGAGGAGGAGGGGTGTAAGCTGGGCCTGGCTAGCAAGTGCATTTCAGCAGTGGTGGGAAAAGCACTCAAATGTTTTACTTAAGTAAAAGTATCGTTACTGCGATGTAGAAGTACTCTGTTAGAAGTAAACGTCCGGAATTTTAAATTGACTTTGGTAAAGGTAAAAAAGTATTGGTATTAAAATGTCCTTTAAGTACCAAAAATAAAAGTACTAAAATGTTTGAAAATAGCAAATCTACAAGCTCACAACGTGTGGCGATGCGACGCGTTGTGAGCTTGTAGATCGGCTATTTTCAAATAGCCTGGGTATAAAATAGGGCTAAAGTGGTTCATGTATTTTTCATAATGTAACAATTTGTATCTGCAAAGTAACTAGTAAATAACGTTTTTTTTAAATAATTGTAGTGGAGTAAAAGTACAATATGTGCCTCTGAGATGTAGTGGAGTAGACCTAAAAGTACTGTATAGACAATTAGAAATACTCCAGTAAAGTAAAAAGTATACCTCAAAATTATACGCAAGTGCAGTACTTGAGTGAATGTACTTAAGTTACTTTTACACCACTGCATTTCAGAACCCCAGCAGAAATGGCATCGCTGTCACCCACGACGAGGGAGCGAGAGAGAGAGAGAAAAAAAAAAACGCAACGAGAAAAGATGAACAAGAAAAAATAGGGGAGGTGACGGAGGGAGGGAAAAAAAAGACAACAAAAAAAAGAGATGAATCCTAAATAGGAGCAAGTGCTGACTGGGAGGAGTGGAGTGGGGCTGTCACTGTGTACCCTTCAGGCACCCAGTTTACCTTGGACTACACTACACACACACACACAACAGCATGGAGATAGGCTCTTATATACTTCTTCAACCTAACCTATTTTTTATTGGGCTTTTTGCCTCTGGTGTATTAGGTGGCGGTAGCAGGGCCTGTCTGTAACTGTGGATTTTTCTTTTTTTTCTTTTACCGTCGTGTTTACTGAGCCAGTATATGCGAGGAGCAGTCCATTTTTTATTGCAGGCCTTAACCCATTGAGACCTGAAGCCGATTCTACCTGTCTCCTAAATCTCAACGGTTTTCTGAAAAACGTATGTTTCTATATCAGTGGTGCTCAATCTTTTTCATGTCAAGGACCCCCAAAATTATATGTATTTGGCCGCGGACCCCCATCAAAATATTTTGTTCCAGGGACCCCCCAGAAGCAAAGATTTGAGTTAAAAATGTTCGCTTTAAAAAAAATATATATTGAAAGATTTGCACACATTTTCACGATTTTTCAAAAATAGCAGATCTACAAGCTCGTAGCGCGGCACTCGGTGCCGCGCTACGAGCTTGTATATCTGCTATTTTTGAATAGCCCAAAGTGTAAAATAATGCTTTTTAGCTCAAATCTAAAAATGACACAGTTCCAGGTCTTAATGGGTTAAGTGTGTGCAGAGTGCAGACAGATACCAGCGAGGCCAATATAAAGTCAACATCATGTCCATGTAAGCTGCCTGAGGAATAACTGAACAAAAATAGTGATGCTGGTTCATTATGTGTAGCCTGTTATTCAGCCGCGAACTTTTCTGTATTCTTACTGCAACAGCGGGTCACCGAAGGTGATGTGAATGCATGTCTTGCTTCCATTATTATAAAATTAGTTTTTTTTATTTATTTTGTTGCTGCTGGTAAAAAAAAAAGAAGCTCTTATTTCACTTCTGGGGTCGTTTTAAAAGATTTTTTTTTACTTAAAGTCTACTGTGGCGTTTGTGTGCACCCCCAGATATTTTGTTAGTTGCTTGATTCAATATTTAGATATTTGATCAGACCACCCCGTCCGTCCGTCCCCCCCGTCGCCCCCCCCCATTCAACTTCCAACTACAGATGTGCCATTTCAAAACTTCAAATGTCCTGCCATCGGCAAGACAGTAAATTTTCAGGGGATTCCCAGGGCAATAAGAGGGACAAAGAAGGGCATTTAAAATGCTGAATTATTTTGATGATCACTGCTTTTATGATGCTAATTAATTTGAGCAACTGGTCACGGACCTCTTCAAATCACCTTTCGCCTCATAATGAGTCTGACACCTTCTTCAACACACATTTGTTTGTTCTCATGTATATGGATGTCTGTTGAAGGGAAAAACGGGGGTGTGTAGTGACAACTTCTTTTCAGGGGCAAAACAGTGCATTTTTAAGGGCAGAACAGGGAGGAAAAAATGCATTTTCAGGGCACTTTCAGGGAAAGTACAGTAACGTGTGAAGTTTTGAAGTGGCACATATGTATCTTAACCCATTGAGACCTGGAACGCATCTGTGTCACTTTTTGATTTAAGCTAAAAAAAGCATTATTTTACACTTTGGCTATTCAAAAATAGCAGATCTACAAGCTCATAGCGCAGCACCGAGTGCCGTGCTACAAGCCTGTAGATCTGCTATTTTTGAAAAATTGTGAAAATGTGTGGAAATCTTTGAATATATATTGTTCTAAAGGGAACATTTTTACTAAAATCTTTGCTTCTGGGGGTCCCTGGAATTATTTTTTTTGAGATGGGGGTCGGAGATGGGGGTCCTTGACATGAATCAGTTTGAGCACCACTGATATAGAAACATGTGTCTTTCAGAATACTGTTTAGAAGACATATGTAGAAAAACGTTCTCAACGTCTTAATGGGTTAACCCAATCTGGGAACCCATCGCCAAATGAAAAGGAAAAACAGCGCCCTCTGCTGTTTTTTACTATCTCACTTGGCTCTGGGAGGAAGTCGACGTAGCACACGTACGCAAGGAAACCAGGGTTTTGGTCTGCCTTCAGCCTTTCACTTCCGGTGGTGCGACTATGTTTTCATTCCCACAAACAATATTTCTACACGGAACACTAACACCACTTCTCCCAGAGAACATGGATCGTTTTGGTTATAAGCCCACTTGTTTCTATGATGAAAGAGCAAGTTAAAATGTGAATATCTTTCCGTGGTTTTGTCTGCCCCCCCCCCCCCCCCCCCGACAGATTCAAGCGCAGAGCAGAACCTGTTCTTGAGAGATTAGGGTTAACCATGTTAGACTCATTGAAAAGACATGCTCCCGTTGCTGGTGAATGATATTGACCTTCTAATGCATGAGGCGCCCTTCATTTTTCAGTTACTTATTTTTTCTCCTTCCCATTTTCTAAATGAAGATAATTACTGCAGAAAGAGGGTCTAGGGGGAAAAACCAGACCGCCTGCCCGCTTGCCGCCCTGCCGGTCGCCACTTACCCTGCTCTGTCCTGGGGGAGGCATATATACATACAGTAGCACTTGCCTCATTCCTTCGCTGTCACGACCCCCGGGGCATGCAGATGACTTGGCTATCTAATCTGCTAGAGGTTAGCATGACTTGGTGACTAAAAAAAACAATAACCATGTGGTCTGTGGTCCGTCTACGACTCTAGAGAGGGCTGTGCATCCTATCGCGTTGACTCGACAGCTCACACCGGCGTGGCTAGGATATACTGTTCACTTTGTGTAATCATGCCTTCAGTGCAAGTCGACTGAGCACTAGACCAGTGGTTCTCAAACTTTTTCATGTCAAGGGCCCCCAAATTGACACTTATTGGTCCGCGGACCCCCATTTGAAAAGATATGTCAGTGACCCCCCCATAAGAGAAGAGTTTTATGGCTCTAGCAGTGATTTGCAACCATTTTAATTTCAAGGACCCCCAGTTTGACATGCATTTGGCTACGGACCCCCATTTAAATGGCATTTCTATCTCTGGGACCCCAATTTAAATTGTAAAATCTATGTTCATTTAACTCTGAGTGTGTGCAAAATGGACCCGTTAGGGTCCATTTGGTTCCATTTGTACACTCTCAGAGTTACAGACCCATAAGGGTCCATTTGGTTCACTATCGATCATTTAGCTGGGGACCTCCTGGAACACCCTAACGGACCCCTGGGGGTACTTTGAGAACCAATGCATTATACTAAAAGCCTCAAAAAAGTCCTTACCTTTTACATCAAGCCGCGATTCAAATTGCTACCGCTCAATATCCCTGCTTGTGCAAGGCGAGTATTGCGCGTTTGAGCTTCAGGCAGTACTAGTTAGGTGTCCTACCCAACACCAGGGTCTGAATTCCACCAATGGAAGAGTAGGGAGCGCACCTCCAACCCACTGCAGATCATCGGATATAGTAGTAGATAAATTCATTACAATGGGGAAAATCAACAGACTAATTGATTATGACGTGTGTTTATTTTCAGGCTTTAAAGGGTCTACACCATGAATTTTAACTTTTTCTTCATTTTTGTGTGTTTTTGGTCTCCCCCACCTCTCTTCTGTTCCAACAAATACCTGACTTCGAGCATGCAGGCTTTCATAGGCTATCTGTGGTTTTTATGTAAATTGGTCTGAAAACAGTCCGTCAGATTTGTTCCCCCACCCTACATCACGTCTGGGAACAATTCCTCCCGTTTTCAGTTCTAACCAAAAAAACAAAAATCCCCAAAAAAAAAAAAAAATTCATTTTTAATTTTTTCTAATTTTTTTCTTATTTTTTTTTTTTACTTTTTCCACACAGAACCAGGACATAACATGCATACAAACTGGCTCAATAGCGCCCCGTGCCAAACAGGACAATGTGGTATTGCAGGTGAAAGTGCTTTATAAGCCAGAGAGAAGTTAGTTGGAATGAGTATATCTGAGGCTTGATTTAGGCTCAAACCTTTTGAAAAACGTTTGAGGGACATAAACAATATGATATCAAATATTATTATTATTTTTTAAATTCATGGTGTAGCTCCTTTAAGTCTAAAGCACAGTTGCCTTGCACTGAAGTCATGACTGCACAAAGTGAACGGTATATCCTAGCCACGCCGGTGTGAACCGTCGACACGCTATAATGCACAGCCCTCTCTAGAGTCGCAGACAGACGGTCACAGTCATGTTAAATTCTAGCAGATAGCCAAGTCATCTGCAATGTCCGGGGTCATGACAGTGAAGGAATGAGGCAAGTGCTACAGTATATATGCCTCCCCCAGGAGAGAGCAGTTAGTGGCGACTGGCAGCCAGGCAGGGCGGCAAGCAGGCAGGCAGGCAGGCGGGCGGGTGGTCGGGCGGGCTGGCTGGTCTCCCCCGAGACCCTCTTTCTACAGTAATTATCTTCATCAGCACTCGGGACTCGGGAGAGTATAGTCTACAGTGCTCCCGACTACAGCACCAGTTGGTTCTAAAGCCTGATTTATACACCATCATGTGACAGAGTATAAATTAAGCATAACACACACACACACACACACACACACAGCAAGAAAAGAAACTCGCACAACACTGGGATAAATGCTGAGGCACAAACAAACTTGGATGTTCTAATGCGGGGCCCAAGACAAGATTAAGTATTCACGACGCACTCTTTTACATCTAACACACAAAAGCACTCAAGATCTTTCTCAGGGGCATAAGCAAAGCGAAGGGAAGAGGCTGGGAGAGGAGAGGAGAGGAGAGGAGAGGAGAAAGAGAGAGAGAGAGAGATTGAGTAAAATGACAGTGACTTACAGTAACCCATTAAGACCTGAGGCCAATTCTTACTAATGTCTTCTAAATCCTAACAGGTTTCTGAAAAACGTATGTTTCCATATCAGTGGTTCCCAAACGTTTTCATGTCAAGTACCCCCAAAATCAATCATATGTATTTGGCCGCCGACCCCCCCCATCTCAAAATATTCTGTTCCAGGGACCCCCAGAAGCAAAGATTTGAGTTACAAATGTTTGCTTTAAAATAACATAAATATATTATTTTGCACACATTTTCTCGTTTTTTCAAAAATAGCAGATCTACAAGCTCGTAGCGCGGCACTCGGTGCCGCGCTACGAGCTTGTATATCTGCTATTTTTTTGAATAGCCAAAGTGTAAAATAATGCTTTTTAGCTCAAATCAAAAAGTGACACAGATGCGTTCCCGGTCTTAATGGGATAACAGAAGGTGAAAAAAACCCAAGGCAATGAAACGGGTTTCATTCATTCTGTAAATGAAACGCGTCTAGGTGAACCCTAGTATAATGGCTGGACCGTGTACGGGGCAATGTGCGAAATTGTGGGCAATTTGTTAGAGGGATAGTCAGCGCGCTGGAGTCTATAATGTGAATTCCTGGATATGAAATGTTAATCTGCAATTTTCGGCGGTGGTCCCAGTGATATTAGTCGTTAAGTGTACTAAAGTAGCTTATCGCATGGTTACACTACATACAGTACATTTTGATTAAAAACGACACACTAGAAAACGCAAGGAGTACCAACCCTTATTAACTTTGGCTGCTTGAACAGTCGACAAAATCAGACGATTTGGAAGGATATCTATAAGCTAGATTGGAAGACTAGACCGCTATTTCAAATTCATACTCGCAAATAACAATAGCAAAATCAACTCATTAGCCTACACCACTTAACATTACATTACCAAGAGCCCCTGGACGCCCAAGTAGGGCTGTCAACTTTCCTCAGAAATTATATTCGAATATTGGTCTTAAAAATGTGCAGATATTCGAATATATTCAAATATTATTATTATTATTATTATTATTATTATTATTATTATTATTATTATAAAATATATATATATATATATATATATATATTATTATTTTTTGACAGAAACAAAAAACAATGTATGAAGTCATGAATTAAGTGGTGTAGTCATTGGCCTACACCACTTAACATTACATTACCAAGATCCCGCGGACGCCCACTGCCAGTAATAATAATCCAACATCAGTTAGATAAAGGAATATGCATGATGTCCTACATTATGTTGGAGTTTTATTTCCTGTATTATAAGACTCATCTCTGTGTGAAAGTTTCAAGATACCGGAGGAAAAAACTTTTCTCCAGTAATATGCTTCAAGCTGGTTCAGATTCTTTCAAGTTAGTTTATGAGGACTGTATGAATAATTGAATATTGCGGATCCAACAAACCCAAGCCATGCATCACTCAACCAACAGACTCACAAGTCAAGTCTCTAAATGATTCACTCAACTAGAGACCCGGTGTCAATCTCCCAGCTTTCATTGATGACACAATCATTGTACTGTTGTCGTTTTGTTTGGTTACTGCATTGGTCATTTTGGGGGCGGTGACGTGATTGGTTTCCAAAGCAGTGAGCATATAGTTTTGCTAGCAGCTGTTCTCGCTGCTCCCAGCAACTACCTTGGACTTTGATGTCACCAGATGAATCGGTAGACAGAGGTCTCCTTAGGTCATAATCCAATCAAATCCCTGCGAGTTCAATCAATAGCTAGTTCAGCCAAAAAAAACTATATTTGTCGCCGTTAGCCTATAAACACAAAAAGGCAACACGTCAGACAGTAGTGGAGATTCAATAGAGAAATTCCCCACCAAAAAAACAAAGCGCACCTGGGGTGATAGGGCATTCTCCGTTGCAGCACCCACCCTCTGGAACCCACTTCCACCTCACATCAAAACCGCCCCCACCCTTGCCGTGTTCAAAACCTCCCTCAAAACCCACCTCTTCAGAACCGCTTTCCCCACCTGACTGTTCTCCTACCACCCTAGTCTCAACTTGTGTTTTATTCCCTGGCCTTCTGTAGCCTTTTAACTTTTTAATCTCTGTATTTTCTCATTAAAGTTGTTTTGTTTTGATTTTGTTCCACTTAGTTTAGCCTTGTAAAGCGACTTTGAGTACTCAGAAATGCGCTATATAAATCCCAGGTATTATTATTATTATTATACTGTGGAGGCCAGAACTATGCGTCAAATAAGAAGAGCACCCACACACACATATCTTCCACTCAAATAAGTACTTAGCATTTTTTTTCTTCTTTGTTTTACAAGAGCATAGGAAAAAAATGCACTTCAAGTTACGGCACGACAAAAACCCAGGATTCATGTGGAGTTAAGAACTTATTCTGCCAGCAGAATTTACTCTGATCACAAAATGTCACGGCGATATAACTCAAGATATGGGGCCACGTTTTTTCCTTTTTCCTGCGATCGGGTAGGGCCAATTGCTCACAGCTAAAAAACAATTTCCCCCGCTTTCAGCCTGACTTTGATATTGCTTTTGATTAACGACGCTACAGTATTGCGGACTCTCACGATCTTCCAGATCCCCGAAAGCACAAAAAAAAGCAAATTACATCATATTCCGTTTATGACCTTTCTCTTGTGCTCGTTAACTCATAAAACTATGGGAAAGACACTTCCAAAGTCATTAGCCAAAAATACACGTGGGCGACATTCAAAAGTGAAAAAGGAACACAAAGAGGAATCCTTGGAACGCTCAATGTGCTGAGTAAAGCACGCGTTGGATGCACCGTGGCCATACGGCCGCCCTCTCTTTAGAGTGACTCTGAGTGACTGTCCTTCCTGCGCAAAGGCACTGAAAGGTCAGCCAGTGCTGTGGCAGCAGCTTCATCACATCGCCAAGTCCCTGTGGCACGCTCGCTGATAGAAGAGTGGCATGGAAGGACACAGCCAGTGACACACCCACCCAGTCTCTCTGCTGGCTCCCTGGTTTGGCTGTAGCCCATATGGTATTCGGCAGAGCAACAAGTACCATCATGTGTACTGTAAGTTAACCCATTGATACCTGGAACGCATCTGTGTCACTTTAGATGTCTTTGGCTATTCAAAAATAGCAGATATACAAGCTCGTAGCGCGGCACCGACTGCCGCGCTACGAGCTTGTAGATCTGCTATTTTTGAAAAATCTTGAAAAATACTTTTTAATATTTTTTTGCAAAAAACTGTTAGAATTTAGATTTTTTTTAGAAGCGGCTTCAGGTCTCAATGGGTTAAGAGACTAAATAAACTGTGCAGTCATTTTTTGTTGTTGATACCGGCTGGACATGCAATGTCAGGCAGTAAGGTCGATGTCTGATCGTTGCTGCTTGGCAAAAGTCATTCCAAGACAGGGCATTGCTTTTGTCATTCGCCCTTCCGTTGAACCTAAAGTGGAGTCAATATCCTCAGGCTAATTTAAAAGCAGTTGTCCTTATCACTATGAGAGAGCTGAACGATGCGAGGCGGCGAGCGGGCTGACAGAGTAGCAACTGGCTCTCGAGAGATTTATTGGAGCATAAGCCTTCATTTACATGCTAAGGTTGCAAAGCCGCCAATGGCCTCCTGATTAAGCCCGTACGGAGTCAAGTGTCAATGCTTCGCCGGACGTCAATCCGTCACTCAAACACTCGGTTTGACAATGCAGGTCGACAGACTCTCGTTTGTTTCTCATAGGGAGTGGAGGGGGTTAGAACCTGACAGATGCCAGAAAACAGCCCCGACGCATAACAGGATGCGCTCGCTCTTGTCAAGAAACGCACAAATTGTCTTTTAATGGCTGTAGTCACCATAGAGGCATCAAGTGGGTGCGTAAAAAACAGCTGACACATATCTCAAAGCACGGTTCTATTTACAAGCATCCACGCTGGCTGGGCACACACCACCACCACCAAAAAAATTTGTATATGGATGTGTATATGGAATCCAGGAATTGATGAGTTCAAACCTGTGTTGCAGTGTGTACAGTATGAACTATGTACTGTATGTGTTTCCACTTGTTTGACGTTCTACATTCGCTTTCGAGAAACGAAAGTCCAAATATGGACGAGGAGAACAACAAACGTAAGCACCCTGTTGACTTGACGGCAAGTTCAAGGCTAAAGTTCAAGAGATGAGCTTTGACGGTCGGAGTGCAAGTGGAATGGAGAGTAGAGAAAGAGGGTACACCAAAGTGGACAGAATAGAGGCCAGAATAGAGGCCAATGTACTCCCTAAGCCTTCAAGCCCTGCACCCCTAAGTGACATCAGCTGGTAAGTGCTTGGAAAGGAATGGGACCCTCCGCCGTCTCGCGCGCACGCTTTGTTTACATGCACTTCCGCGTGAGGGCTTCTACAGCACGAAAGGTATCAACGTAAGTGGATGGAAGATATGCTGCCACTAGTACCCTATTTTAATAAACCTCTGGCACACAATGTGTTAACTTATTACTGAAAAGGGCTGTATCTCGGCTCCTGAGCACTTTTTTTTTTAAAGCATTATTTTACACTTTGGGCTATTCAAAAATAGCAGATATACAAGCTCATAGCGCGGCACAGAGTGCCGCGCTATGAGCTTGTAGATCTGCTATTTTTGAAAAATCGTGAACATGTGTGCAAATCTTTGAATATATATACTTTCAAAGCTAACATTTTTAACTCAAATCTTTACTTCTGGGGGTCCCTGGAACAAAATATTTTGATGGGGGTCCGCGGCCAAATACATTATCATTTTGGGGGTCCTTGACATGAAAAAGATTGAGCACCACTGATTAGGGATGGAGCTCGAAACCCGGGTCCATTATATACCCGGGCATGAATTTATCGAGACCCGGTTTTCGATAAGCTTTAGGCTTGTCGAGCCTGTTATCGAGTGTAGCGGCCCATGATGACGTCATGTCTAAACTATCAAAACAAGAGGCGATCAAGAAATAAATCTAATCACCCACGCTGGCACAAACATGTTGGTCTAAAAGTGTATTGATAGCTGCTGAAGTTGTGCCAAACAGCGCTGCCCGGTGAAACAAGGAAGATGAATTTTATTGGCTCACTACATCACTATTTTAAGGGGGCTGTAAGCGTCCATTTGGTTCCATTTGTACACTCGGGTTGCGACGTTGTGTTTACATGTGCGGTGCAGCGGTGAAACAATGGCGTCAACGAGTGAAACGCTCAAAAGTTTCACTCGTCCACTTCTACCCAAGGTAGCAAGTCTCCGTTGACAATTTTAATAATCCAATTGATAATAATCCGTTTAGGATCTCCCTGTGAATGAATAACTAGTGTTCCTTGAGCGTGTCCGTCCCTCAGTCTATCGTTGCCGAAAATGGCAGATCTACAAGCTCACAACGTGGTGCGAACAGACGCAGTGTGAGCTTGGAGATCGGCTATGTTTGGTGCGTGACACCGTCGTACGATGAAGTATACATTGCGCTTTTAAAGTGACAGTACACACATTAACCGTTTCTTCAATATTATTTTCCAAAAGTAAAAAGGTCACTTGCCTTCTGTCTGTTAGAAAAGTACTGTATTTGAAGGCCCTAGTAAAATGTAGTGCAAGTGATATATTTTGGTTAAAACAAAGAAAAAAGTATAGAAAAAATAACTATGCATTTTTTGTTTATAAAAAGTTGAAGAGACATGGAGATTTTATAGTAATTATTACAGTACTATTCATAATATAAAGCCATTTAACACTTATTGCACATTATATGAATGGTTGTTTTAATGATAGGCAAAAATATTTTTAACTTTTGTCATCTTCATTTAATTTTAGATAGTGGTCAGCCACAAACTCACTGTCACAACTGGCCAATAAAAAAAGATACCGGTTCTGTTCAGAAATTTTCGTCTCACGTCTTTTTTTTTAATAATAGAAAAAGATCGATAGTGGGCTCGATAAAAGCTCGGTTCGATAAGCAGGCTCGATAAGGTGCTCATTATCAATAAAAATTAACGAGCTCCATCCCTACCACTGATATAGAAACATACGTTTTTCAGAATACTGAGATTTAGGAGACATGTAGAATCGGCTTCAGGTCTCAATGGGTTAAAAAAAAAATTGCTGGCACAGTATGAACATATTTTTTTATTTCATTGGCACTGAGAGGGTTAAGATCAATCACATGCTATTCAAGATGAGTGCATTTTGGCATATCTCAGGCGATGTTTTCACTATAAGGAATGGCATGCCTCAGGCTGATGGCACCCAGAGCACTTCGACGAACACGGCAGTGGACACGTTTGAAACAGAGCTCTGAAAGATGAGGCGGACAGCTCATGCAAAGTGGCTGATGCTGCGCGTAAGTCAATCGATACCCTGTAGGACACCTGCACTGCAGCCAACTTCATCACTCATTCATCCATCAAAGGCCAGATAAAAACTCATAAATTATAAAAAGTTACACCTAAGCACTCCATGAAATAATTACCTAGCATATTTATATATAGAGAGGGGAATAGAGAGAGAGAGAGAGAGAGACAGAGAGGTAATTATTTCATGGCATGCTTAGGTTTAACTTTTTATAATTTATGATTAACTGCAGCATGAAGGGGGTTACATTAAGCCATTAAGACCGGGAAAGAATCAGTGTCATTTTTTTTTTGTTCTTTGGGCTATTCAAAAATAGCAGATCTACAAGCTCATAGTGCAGCACCGAGTGCCGCGCTATGAGCTTGTAGATCTGCTATTTTTGAAGAATTGTGAACATTTGTGCAAATCTTTGAATATATATATATTTTTTAAAGCGAACATTTTTAACTCAAATCTTTGCCAACGGTGTTTTGAAAAAAAATGACGTTGCTATATCAGTGGTTCTCAAACTTTGTCATGTCAAGGACCACCCAAAATATATTTTGTTCCAGACCCCCACAGAAGTTGTAACAAGAGTTAAAAAATGTTCGCTTTAGAAAAAAATAAATAATCCAAAGATTTGCACACATTTTCACGATTTTTCAACAAAAAAACAATAGAAGATCTACAAGCTCACGAGCTTGTATATCTACTATTGTTTTGAATAGCCCAAAGAAATCTAAAAACCGATGACACACCGATGCGTTCCCGGTCTTAATGGATTAACCCATTGATACCTGGAACGCATCTGTGTCACTTTAGATGTCTTTGGCTATTCAAAAATAGCAGATCTACAAGCTCATAGCGCGGCACCGAGTGCCGCGCTATGAGCTTGTAGATCTGCTATTTTAGAAAAATCGTGAAAATTATTTTTTTATATTTTTTTCCGAAAAACTATTAGGATTTAGATTTATTTTAGAAGCGGCCTCAGGTCTTAATGGGTTAAAGCAGTAAGAGAGCAGAATGAATAGATGCCCTCCCTCCAGAGGACCAGAGACTCCTCTTCCTCCTTCTCAAAGAGGCCATCATCATTAGCATGTCTCAGAGGCAGGACACGCTGCCGCTCCATTAGGGCGAAAGCGGCACCGTGTCGATACGCCATTGATTCCTAAGAGAGTCTTTGTGAAAAAAAACGAAAAAAAAAAAAAAGGGAAAAAAAGTACAGCCGCTCTAGCTTGTCACCGGTGGGAGCAGGGCTGACTTTTTCCTAAGCAGGCATATTCATGAGGACGCTGTAAATCTCTATTGACCTGGCCCAGCTGACACTGCTTTAAGCCATTGAGACCGGGGACGCATCCGTGCGTCGTTTTTTTACATTTCTTTGGGCTATTAAAAAATAGCAGATCTACAGTACAAGCTCATAGCGCGTAGATCTGCCATTTTTGGAGAAGAATCGGTGTGCAAATCTTTGAATATATATATACATGTTTAAGTCAAATCTTTGAATCTGGGGGGGGGGGGGGGGGGGGGTCGCTGGAACAAAATATATTGAGATGGGGGTCCGCAGCCAAATACATGGCATTTTGGGGGTCCTTGACATGAAAAAAGTTTGAGAACCACTGATGTTATAGCAACATACGTTTTTAAAAAAAAACTGTATTTAGAAGACATTTGTAAAATCCCCAGAAGCAACGATTTGAGTTAAAAAATGTTCACTTAAAAAATATATATATTCAAAAGATTTGCAAACATTTTCACGACTATAAAAAAAATAGCAGATCTACAAGCTCATAGCCCGGCACTCGGTGCCGCGCTACGAGCTTGTAGAGCTGCTATTTTTGAATTGCCCAAAGAAATCCAAAAAAATTACACACAGATGCGTTCCCCGGTCTTACTGGGTTAAGAACAGGAAGTGAAGCTTCTAGAGGGAGTCCAATCGGGGTGCTTTTAGTTGTCCGATAGTGGCTTTGAGATGATAAATACTCTCAAGGTCCTCTGGTGCATTTTGGTCCTTTCAGGCTGTCCTTTCCGGTGGCCTAGTTGCTGGTCTACAGCAGTGATTCTCTGCCTTTTTACCAGGTGCTCGAAGAGCGCCGGGCCTACAGACACACTGGGTACTAGTCCGACACCTAAGCGACACCTGAGTGACACCTAAGTGTCATTGGCTGTCCTGGCTGTCCTTCACTCCTTTGAGCCAATGGCGACACGAATGGAGAGACGGCCCGCCCCCCGCAGTAACCGTGCTCCGCTGCGCTCCCCTCATTCACAGACGGTGCAAGTTTTACTGCAGCCTCAGGCAGGAGGGTTAGCCTAAATGCTAGCGTGCTTCATTAGACCTAGTTTGGCTATTAAGTTATTATTTGGCCATGTTCACACTGACTTCAATCTTAGCTATTGTTGGGAAGACTCGTGTGGTGTCACAAAATGTTGTCACCACTTATATAAAAAACATTAGATCGTTTAGCGTCGCAGATTCTGTAACGCTTGGCGAGAGAAACAAGCAATCCGAAAAAACAAGTAATCAGGTCTATGAAAACAATCACACACACACACACACACACACACACACACACACACACACACACACACACACACACACACACACACACACACACACACACACACACACACACACACACACACACACACACACACACACACACACACACACACACACACACACACACACACACACACACACACACACACACACACAGCACCTGTAGAATATGACTTCCAAGTCATTTCTTTCTTGTTTAATTTCAAGGACCCCCAGTTTGAAATGTGTTAGGAGACAGACCCCCGTTTGTTTGACGATTTGTGTTCTCTCCGGTCTAGGCTCTAAAATAATCAGTGTTGATTTAACTCTGAGAGTGTACAAATGGAACCAAATGGTCTATTTGTACGCTCTCAAAGTTACAGAACCCAACTATCCATTATTATCATTTAACTGTGAACCCCTTGTCCTTGGACCCCTTATTGAGAAAATGGTCTTCGGTATATTGCACTGGTCACAGTAGTCCAGGTTCTCAAACGGTGGTCCGGGGACCGCCAGTGGTCCTTGGGAGGGGTACCAGGGGGTCCCCAGCTAAATTAGTTAACATAGAGTCCCACAATCATTTTAACCACTTTTTGGTTTTTGGGCAAATGGGAGGATGAATATTCAGAACGAGAAGAACTTCATTTGCCAAGTAAAATAACGGCACCGCAAATTTGACTGGGTGACAGATGCAGGTACGCAAATGACAAGACAAATGGCTGGTATGAGAATAAACACGTACTGTGTGCAGTATGAAAACAACACTCGTTAAAACCCAGGGCAGAGCCAACGGATACCATGGTTTCAAAGGGGGCTAATTTTCTCCACTGAACAGCTCATAGATGTCTGCTGGGGTTAAAATTCTCATTACTAGCCACGGCGAGAACGTAACCCCTTTTGAAACGACTCCCACCTAATTAGTGACGACAAATGACTGCAAAGTTAATTAACCAGAATGCTCCTTGAGGGGCATTATCAAATGTTTAAGAAATTAACAGATTGGCCGCTCACCGATTGCACCTAATTGATTTGTTCCCATTTAAGTTCTGAACTTGCGCCTCTGTTACACATCCATTTAGCCAACCATCCGGGTAGCGTTTAACATGGGGGGAGGGGGGGCTGGGGGGGGGTTTAATCTGTGTCCGCTTGCACACCCCAGAGCCTGAATCAGAATGGCTGTAGAGTCACAATAAAAATCATTGCTGGGCCGATTGGAGTAGATTTTTTTTTTTTAACTAATGAGGTGGCTGTACCACAATCAGACAACATTGTAGAGTTAGCGGCCAACGGAGGTGACACGCAGTAAAGGGGATAGAGAGCAGAGAGGCAGAAGTGATGTGGATTTTCTGCATAAACAGAGCCAAACGCGAATCATCAGTGAAGCTCCACTTATAGCTAGCCGTGCAGCATTAGCACGCACCGCGAGGCATTAAGCGGCGGGCTAATGCAGATAAGCGTCTAGTCTGGAAAAGCAGACCGTCAGTCTCCTCTAATTAATGAAGTAATGGCACGTTGATGATGGCAAGAACAGTCCCTCCTCCGTCGTCGGGCTTTGGCACTGCCTGACCGGATTTAGAGACGAAGAGAGATGGCAAGGACATTGTGCATGCTATTCTCACAAATGCAGGCAGAACTTCAGGCCCAGTTGGAAGCTTGAGGGAATTAAAACATTACTGCAACTATTGATTATTTTCTTAGCTGATTATTAGATCGAAAAATTACAATAAACATATCTTTTTTTTAAACAATCCCATCCTAACGGACAGTGACGCAAGCGAGCAAGAAAAGGTCATTTAAAGACGCGTTTCAACAAGACCAGTGTTCTCATGTAGTGCGAGAGACAGCGCGCTGTCCAACCATCACATGCCAGGTCTAAGTGTCAGTGCTCCACAGTCAGTGTTGCCAGGTCTGCTTATTGTAATTTCCCCCCAAGATTTTATTTGAAAATAGCAGATCTACAAGCTCACAACGCGTCGCGATGCGACGCGTTGTGAGCTTGTAGATCTGCTATTTTCAAATAGCTGATGTATGTTTAAAGTGCTCATGTGGCCCATAGCCGCTTCTTTTGGGCTTGTTTTCCAAAAACCTGGTTGCTTGTTTCTGTCACAGAGTCTGGCAACGCTGTCCACGGTGCCCATACAGTACTGGAATAGGTGGACCAGGGGTTACCACAGCAACTGCATCCTACATCGTTTTACCCTGCTTGCACTCATCACCTAACATTGACAGTCAACAAGTCAATTGTGCTTTCTCTCCAAGTACTGTAAATGCAGGCACTCTAAGAACGCCATGAGTCAGCTAACAACATACTGTGGGGACCCCATGGCCGCGCATGCGCGTGGGCCGTGGCCGTGCATGCGCAAACTCCGGCCGTAGAGTTAAACAGAGGTTCGGGAAAAGGCTATTAAACAGCTTGAATTTGTGAAAAGGTGAAAAATATGTCGCACGTTGTCTACACATGGTAATAGAGCGCCGAAGTCACTGTCACTGCCAGTAGAGGGCGCATTTCGCATGTTCATGGCTTTACTTTGTGTATTGATATCCTCATTGGGGAATCTTAGATCGCTTCATATAAGAACTGTGTTTGAAAATTAAACACACCACCACCCCGGCGATTTTACTCATATGGATATGAAGCATCGACTTCGACATCGGATAGGATCAGTGTTGCCAGATTCTGTGAGAGAAACAAGCAACCAGGTCTAGGAAAACCAGGTCTGGGCCACATGAGCACTTTAACATATACATCGGCTATTTGAAAATAGCCGATAGCTCACAACGATAGCTCACAGCTTGTAGATCGGCTATTTTCAAAGAATTATAATAAGCAGATCTGGCAACCCTGGATAGGGATGCACATAAAATGTGAACGTCATGCCTTCTGTGGCCTACTCTTTGCATCAGTTTGCTTAGGTCCTAGACCGATTTAACATTAAACCCAAGGTCACGCCCGGGGCGTGTGGAAGAAGAGATTTGACTATGAAGCCTCTCCCTTAGACTTTGGAGAGACATGACGTCTACTGGTTTGGGAACAAGGGGGTGAGAGAGAGAGAGAGAGAGAGAGAGAGAGAGAGAGAGAGAGAGAGAGAGAGAGAGAGAGAGAGAGAGAGAGAGAGAGAGAGAGAGAGAGAGAGGCATGAGTAGCGGAGCGTGGCTTCAGGATTTAGATCAGTGAGATTTGCATCATTGGCAGGTCTTTAGGAAGGCTGGGTCTAATCTCCCACAGACAGGCTTAGCAGAGGAAACCCTGACTGAGGTGTCTCGACAGATAGGGATTTTGCCAATTAGCATAGTTAATAAGCAAGGATGTGTGTGGCGTCGTATCGTTGCTGTCGTCGGGCAGAAACCTCGTATCGCTTGTGTTTCAACGTCGTATGTGTTTTCGTAAATTAATGCCCTGCTTCCATCGTATGACAGTCGTGCAAGAATGGCGAAAATAGCCGATTTAAAAGCAACGCGTCGTCAGCCTGTAGATGTACAGTATTTGTGGAAAATGTTGAACATGTCGTGAAAATAGAATATTTGAAATTTCCAAATAGTTTCCACCCAGTTTTTGTTTTTTCTCAAAGGAACTAGGAGGTAACGCTATCCAAGAAAAGTTGCTGCTCCATTCACTTCTATGTTAAAAAATAAACGGAGAAAAAAAAATCTACATTTTCGTGTGTTTTACCATGTATTTTTGAGTGAGACACGCCATCTTCGAAACATCAAACAACACATGTCAACGAGGTCACGATGACCTCGTTGACATTTGTTAAACCACACCTGAAAACCCTCAGTGATAATAGCAACCATCAGGGGATCACTTATACTGGAGATAAATATTCTGTGAGTACTTGAAAAGGTAAGATAAATCGCAAAAAATCCTGGCACTGGGCAAAACACAGCCAGAAATAAGTCTGGCAGTGAAAGAGTTAACAAAGGAAACATTTTTACAAATAGAATTGGGTCAGAAGTTATGCCTAAATAATAACTACACCAGCTTCATTGGAACACAGGTTATTTTTTTTCCATTTTTCTGAAAAGTAACTGTTTCAGCCATATGGTTTCCATCAAACAGCAACGCTATTCTAAGGTGTCAGATAAAGACAGGAGGGAAGCCACACAAAGATGAGATACTGTGTTAATGTCCAAGTTCACTCCCGATGAACAAAAGTGCCCACGCAGATTTTTTTTTTACGAGATTCTTTCATAGCTTCTTCCGAGCACCTTTCTCACAAAGACTACCCACTCGCCCGCATACTACTTCAGAGGCTGCCAACTCCTTCCTAATGACCCTCTTACATTATTGAAAAAGCCTAAACACCTCTCTTACCAGCTACAGAAATTGCCATTAACCTTGGTGAAGTGATATTCAAATCCGGTTAGAGATAACTTGAGTCTCCAATATCCCTCGCGGGGAAGGAAATGTAAATGTGTTCTCGCTGAGGCAGATGGAGAAACCCGACCGCCGTTTGAAGTTACAGCAACAGAAGTCGTTGCTAGTGACAGGCCCTCCAACCCCCCCCCCCCCTCACCCCCCTCTGTAAAATATTCAGGACCGAGTCTCATTGAGTCAACGTTCTCCTCTCCCCACTGTTTGCCTGCCATACAACTTGAGTCTCCAATATCCCTCGCGGGGAAGGAAATGTAAATGTGTTCTCGCTGAGGCAGATGGAGAAACCCGACCGCCGTTTGAAGTTACAGCAACAGAAGTCGTTGCTAGTGACAGGCCCTCCAACCCCCCCCCCCCCTCACCCCCCTCTGTAAAATATTCAGGACCGAGTCTCATTGAGTCAACGTTCTCCTCTCCCCACTGTTTGCCTGCCATACTGGGGGCTGCGGCACTACTGGGCCAGGGGGGCTGCCTGGTGACACCTTAAGGAAAAGAAAAAAAGAAAACTTTAGCAAATGTTTACAAATTCCGCGCGGGCGCCAGCGACAGTGAATAACAGCCTGAGGATTATCTCGCTGTGCAGACAAGAATTCAGGAGATGTGATTTATGAGAGAGGGGAGAAGGGGGAAGAAAAAAAACACAAATATAAATAAATAAATCCCCCGCCCCCCCCCCCCCCCCCCCCCCAACAGAGTGTACCACGTGCCCTAACTGTCCTGAAATATTGCGATCTATCGTCGCATTGTTATTGACAAATCATCGCAAATTGAATTCCTCGGTGGAGCCGACGACGTACTGTCAAAGCCGATTTGATTCCATTGTGGAGATACCTGGGCTTGCCAATCAGCCCAAAGGCTCTGATACTACTGTGCAGCCGACCGGGGAGAGAATCCGCACGATCGTTACTCTTATCGCCTCAGCAGCTGGCCCCAAAAAATGGAGGAAGAAAGAGAAGATGAAGAGAGAGAGAGAGAGAGAGAGAGAGAGGGAGAAAAGAGGGTAGGAGAGATGGAGAGAGAGAGAGAGAGAGGAGTGTGAGAAAGGAGAGTGGGCTGTGGCCATCAGAGGGGAGGTACGGATTGCATCCAGAAATCTGAAGATTAGAAGTTTTGCATTACTTTACCACTGGGGCGGAGAGCGGCAAAAAAAAGAATAAGTCGTGCAACACTGAGTAAACCGATCGATTGTTAGGAACACTGGCAGACACCCAGCCTCTTTCAAATAGTGTTGCATGTGCGTACAGTACATAACATTTGACTACTAGAGCAGAGCAGGAAAGGGGGGGAAACAAACTTTCAAGGTACCAGCCTCAACAAAATATTCCGCTGTAATATAAAGGAATGAGCAAAGAAATTCTGAGCATTTAAAGGTAGGGTAAGTGATTTTCTTTGGTTAAAATACATGTTAATTAATAGCTCTATATTCTGATAGTACTCATTGCTATAGAGTGTTTGTTCAGTTAAAGGAGTCTCCTTGTCTCTCCAACAAAACAGAAAATGCATTTTCGTTTCAGTTTCATTTCCAATTGTATCCAATCAGGATAGAGAACTCAATCAGGATATAGATTAAACAAGTGAAATTGTTAGTGATGACACTAAGAAATGAGCGGGCAAAATTGGAACTGGAACACTATAAAAATGAAGCTTAAAAACGGGTACTTTCTCCTGATTGGCGGAGATTTTTACACCTACCGGAAAATGTATTTTCTGTTTATTAAAGAGCTGGAGAGACGGGGAGACTTACTGAACAAACACTCTATAGCAATGATTACTATCAGAATATAGTGTTTTAACCTTTTAACAAAATACTTTTTGTTTTAACCAAAAAATATCACTTACCCTACCTTTAAGTGGGCTAGTCAAAGGCAAACTTCACCACACCCATATTTAGCGAGAGATTATCGAGCATTGCTTGTATCGAGCATATCAACTCAACATCCAGAGCAGGGGTCTTCAACAGGGGGTCCGGGACCCCTAGGGGGTCCTCAGAGTGGTCCGCCAAATCTTTGTGTGACAGGATTTTTTTTTTTTTACATTAACCACTTGAACCCTACCATCCCTTTTCTGAGGAGAACTTCAGCCAAAAATAGCAGATCTACAAGCTTGTAGATCGGCTATTTTTGTCATTTTTGTCATAGGTGTAGAGGGAAAAAAGCGCAGAAAAGGTTTATCTGAAACACAATTTTATACAATATAGAGGGGGTCCCTACTTCCTCTCTCTCTCAGCTAGGGGGTCCCTGGCCTTAAAACGTTGAAGACCCCCAATATAGATTGCTCAAAGTCAAAGTAGTACAATTTTAAGTACAAGTTGTATAATTAAAAAGCACACTATAAGCTCGTAGTAAGCTCTGCTATACTCAAGAAAATGCATATTCACTATCTATTCAGTATTGATGCAATATTCATTATCAGAAGCCTTGATGCAGATAGATGAAGCTGGTCCCACCAGTAAAGCTATGCCTCATTATACCAACCATGTGAAAATATAGTGCTTAGTGAGCACTATGCCCAAGAGTAGCAAAAGAGTCACACAGTGTGTGTGTGTGTGTGTGTGTGTGTGTGTGTGTGTGTGTGTGTGTGTGTGTGTGTGTGTGTGTGTGTGTGTGTGTGTGTGTGTGTGTGTGTGTGTGTGTGTGTGTGTGTGTGTGTGTCTGCCAGGCCCTGCCTACACAGTGAAAATGTTTGTTTAACGCTTGAGTGTAACATTTGACCATCAAACGTGTAAATCTTTACATGCTCAGAACTAATCAATTAAACCCTATTCAGTATGTACATCAAATAGCAGAAAAAGTAAATCTACAAGCTCGCTACACGTTGCAGCACGACACATTTTGAGCTTTAGATCTGCCATTTTCAAAGAATAATGCTAGCCTATTTGCACAGAATGTTCACCTACTGTATAACGACGACATTCCCAGAATCGGGCCTCTAGGGTTCAGTTCATGCGATTGAATTTACACCATAGACAGTACAAAGGATGGACAAAGTTACGCCCAAATAGACTCTATAGACTGTAAATGAAGCCTTTTTTTCAGCAATTTCAAAATCCGCCTTCTTTCTGTATCTGGAACACGGAAATGAACACTATTGGTTGGGACCGGAGCGGGGGTGGGGAATTAATGCTATTGGTTGTGTAGCTTGTCGATCAAATCATCACAAGGTAGCCACGCCCCTCCTACAGCATACCCTACTTTATCATAAATGTTAAAATAAATGGGACTATAATTCAACCGAAACGCATATCATGGTGATTGAAAGAAGACTTTAAACTAGCGACTGGAAGCATATAGAATTTATGACAATGTTTATAAAGGTAATAAAATCAAGTCTAAAGTTCGGCAAAAACCCATCCGCTTGAATGGAGAGTAATTCTTTCTGACAGCAGCTAGGGTGAAACAGCAATGCTACAGGCCATTCATATGAACTGTCACTTCCTATACAGCCTCAATTTACAACTCAGAAGCTGGCCCCTTGATTAAAGGAGCATTTCACCCCTGGAAGAACTTACAGTCACTCAATGTTAATAATATTTGTAGTAGATAACAGTAGCAAAATTTAAAATGTGCACCCTATGGCCAAAAAGATATAGAAGTCTATGTGTTTGACTGGGGTTTGACTGGACTGCTGCATTACTACAATGACCATAATGCTTTGGGGCAATGCCATTCCTTGTGGGGAAGGGAGGCTGCGTGGGGGTGTGGTCTACATTGTAGTCAGGAAATAAGCAAGGGATAATGTATGGGGAGGTAGTCATTATTGAAATTTAAAGCCCAACAGGGCGATTAACCACCGAGGCGCAGCCGAGGTGGTTAATCGCCCTGAAGGGCTTTAAATTTCAATAATGACTACCTCCCCATGCATTATCCCGCTTATTACACGGCTACTTAATAAATACATAAATACATTTACCCAAAAGTAACAACAAAACGAAGTATTTCCTTGCTTACGGCAATGAAAGTATTCCATAAGTATTGGGCTGGGCGGACAAGTTCGCCTCGCAAAAACAAATGACGAAATGGAAAAAAACTCGCCCCAAAACACACTCGCCTCCCATTCTATTTACTGCCGATTTGCCTGTAATACCGCCGGATTTGCCCCGGGGCGACTGTGTTTTGGGGCGAGCGTTTTGGTATTCCCCCGTTGTTGTGCCACGATAAACAAGGAAGCGCAGTGGATCAAATAGAATGACTTCTCGGTTATTGCATCGTCTATTTCTCACTTCAAATGTTTTCAAAAACATTCTTGAGAGCAACGTTTAGTTGTAAATGACATTGTTTGTTTGTTTACATGGCTGTCATGTTATATAACCAAGCAGCGCAGGTTGACATGAGCAGGTGTTCTGAGTCTCTGATTACACAGCGGTCCGTTATAGAGCTCATCGGTCATTATCCAGAAATAATGACCGATGACTGACCAATCAGAATCGAGCATTCAACCAAGCCGTGTAATAAGGTGAGATAAAGAGACTATGAGTCAAATGACTCATAGTCTCTGAGGATATGGGTAAAAATCTAAAAATGCAGATAAAACACAAAAAACACACCAGGATCATCTTTTACATTATTGTAACTAAACTGTTAAAGACGTGGTGAAATAAACAATATAGCCTTTGCAACAGAACTTTAAAAAATTGATTTTTATCCTACAAACGACTATTCGACTATTCGAATAGTCAGACTCATCCCTAGTATCGGTACATCTCTAAGTCTGATACTAGGAGTTCAATGTAGATCTCATCTGCTTTGATAAACAATACCTTTAGAGTCTTTGCATTGGTTCTGCAATGCTGTAGTGTTATTTAGATCTCTGAATTCTTTCCACCCCAGTTCTGACCTCTACATTGAAACCAGACATTATTGATAGGTGGAGATCGCCCATACTGTACATCCGCCTATCGAGGCTCGGTACGAAGTAATATTCGGCGCGTTAACCACTTAGCCCTATATATTTTGTCATGTGATGAATAGCAAAGAACTGCCGATCTACAAGCGTTGTGAACTGAACATATTGAAATGTTTGCAAAATGTTTTTTTCAGCCTATTATAACCCATTAAGACCTGGAACGCATCTGTGTCACTTTAGATTTATTTGGCTATTCAAAAATAGCAGATATACAAGCTCGTAGCGCGGCACCGAGTGCCGCGCTATGAGCTGGTAGATCTGCTATTTTTGAAAAATCTTGACCATTTTTGGGGGATTTTTTTCAAAAAACTGTATTTTGAAGAATCGCCTCAGATCTTAATGGGAAAATGGTATGCGCAGAAAATGAAAGTGGTTAAATAAACTACATTTTAAAAAAAACACCAGTATTTTACAGTGTGATCACACTAGCCACGGCGTAGCCTAAGCGGTAGGCTATGCTCATCATTTTCCAACCAGTATCACTTCCAAGCAGACAATCAGAGGGGAGAGAGATGAAGTCAATAATGCAAATGACTATCATCATGATGAGAATCTGCAATCAATTCTCAAAGATGGCAGTGCAATTTGTCACGGGGCCTGAGGGCACAAAGTTAAAGACAGAAAAATGAAAGTCTTACAACTTCAATCGTTATGGCCTCCAGGCTTAGAGAATACAGACTTGACGACTTGCCTAGTACTTTCACATCTAAGGCTACTATTTTCATGTATGATTGGACTCTTAACCCTTTAGGACCGGGAACGCATCTCTGTCATTGCAAGATTTCTTTGGCTATTCGAAAAATAGCAGATATACAAGCTCATAGCGCGGCTTGTAGATCTGCTATTTTTGAAAAATCATTAAAATGTGTGCAAATCTTTGAGTATATTTTTTAAAGCAAAAATTCTCTCTTCTCTCTTACAACTTCTGGGGGTCCCTGGAACAAAATATTTTGAGATGGGGGTCCACCGCCATATCATTTTTGAGAACCACTTATTATAGCAAATATGTTTGTTTTTTTAAACTGTTTTAACTGATTTAGAAGACATTTGAAGAATCCCCAGAAGCAAAGATTTGAGTTACAAATGTTATAAATATATTCAAAGATTTGCACGCATTTTTCAAATCGCCAAAGAAAATCTTAAAATTACACAGATGCGTTCCCGGTCTTAATGGGTTAAGGGAGGCTCAATTATATTCAACACTAACGGTTCTCAAAATTCACGGTACGCTTCGACTCGTCTGTAAATTAGTAATGCCAGAGAAATGTCCTTAATTTTGCTTTATTGAACTCGAGCCTCAGCAGCTACCATGTGTTATCTAGTTACGAAGAGCGGCTGAGATTGACACGGGTGCACTTCAATAACAGTCCACCTTCGGGCCAGGTTAGCTGCTTTCATTAGCTTGTTACTATAGACGGGTTTCCGAGCGACGTCATCACAGAGCAGAATGCGCAATCTGCGCATGCCTGGGGGTAAGGTAAGGTAAGGCGCGTTCGAAAATACAGCCCTGAGCGGCAGTGAGCGCACTGGCCAATACAAACTAATAGGCGAGTGTGCTCCGGTGCGTAATTTCCAAACGCACCCATAGGCTTCCCCCCGCAGCTGCGCGGTCATATTCCTCTCATGTTTACTAACAGGAAACCTCCCTATAGGTCCATGACATCACCTCTGCGGGAATTTGCTGGTTTTAACCAGATAAAAACAGCCTGTGGATACCACGTAGGCAACAATTACTCTTCTCCCTCGCCGTCAAATACTCTCTCTCTCTCTCTCCGAACCACTTTGCAACTTGCCAAATGTTGTTTGGGCTGCCTTTAGCACAGAGCGCATCACTGGATGTGCGTGCGTGCGTGCGTGCGTGCGTGCGTGCGTGTGTACCAAACCAAATGCCTTGTACCGTACAGTTAATATGAATATGTACTACCGTTACACCGCCATTAAATTTCATCTCGTTGTCTTTGTGCACGTTTCCTGAAAGCTTATGGATACAAAAATTACATATCCGTAACATGCAATAGTGCAAACTATGTGAGCATTCTGCATAAGGACAGTATACAGATGTGCCACTTCAAAACTTCACACGTTACTGTTCTTTCCCTGAAAGTGCCCTGAAAATGCATTTTTTTTCCTCCCTGTTCTGCCCTTAAAATGCACTGTTTTGCCCCTGAAAAGAAGTTGTCACTACACACCCCCGTTTTTCCCTTCAACAGACATCCATATACATGAGAACAAAAGAATGTGTGTTGAAGAAGGTGTCAGACTCATTATGAGGCGAAAGGTGATTTGAAGAGGTCCTTGACCAGTTGCTCAAATTAATTAGCATCATAAAAGCAGTGATCATCAAAATAATTCAGCATTTTAAATGCCCTTCTTTGTCCCTCTTATTGCCCTGGGAATCCCCTGAAAATCTTAGCGATGGCAGGACATTTGAAGTTTTGAAATGGCACATCTGTACATTACATATTATGTTCAGAACGGGAGTATAAATGGGCCTTTACATAACCACAGCATCTACATCTATCTCTGGAGTTTAGGAGTAAGAGTTGTACTAGTAACACACATGTGCATGTAGTTCAACCAGTGTCACGATGAATTATATTTCCAGCTAACGATTTCAAACAAGCTTATGAGAATGAAAACCGCTAACGAATGAAATAGAAACAGGTTCAATCCTGTGAGTGAAAAAGAAAAGCTGTCAAGCAGTGATTTACTGCAAAAGATTGTTTCCATCCTAAGCTCCCCCAGGCCTAACAGTACAACCTAGGGGACATGAGGGGGTCAGCCACTCTGGTCTTTAGCATGGACTTAGGAACATCAGGAGGGCTCTTGTCTCTATCTCAGGTCAAAGGGTCTTAGATATAACTGCAACAGCGGCCAGATATAGCCGTACTTGAGAAGTAGTCTGGAAAAATCAATGACATTCATCTGCAACTTTCAGCTAGCGGGAATAAGGATTTCCTATGAGCCCATTGCTTCCGCTAAAGCCACAAGAGAAATTAAGACTTAGAAAGAAAAAATAAATGCATCAACAGAGCATACTACAAAACTAGAATGGTCTCGAATGTATTGATATTTCCCTAATTTATTTGAATTGCATTTTTTTTTCACTTTTCTGGGGAGGAGCCAAGCCTCTTCTGACTGGAGGAGGTATAGCCCTAGCGTTAGAGCACATTCTTTCAGATAAGGCTGCAGGAAAATGTGGACCTTGCGCACTTAACCAATTCAGACCGGGAACGCATCTGTGTGTCATATTGTTAGATTTCTTTGGCTATTCAAAAACAAAAAAAAACAGATATACAAGCAGTGCCGCGCTATATGAGCTTGTAAATCTGCTATTTATTTATTTTAATCGTTTAATGTGAAAATGTGTTTTAATCGTGAAAATGTGTGCAAATCTTTGAATATATCTATGTTTACAGCAAACACTTGTAACTCAAATCTTTGCATCTGGGGAGTCTACACATGTCTATGTTGCTATAATCAGTGGTTCTCAAACTTTTTCATGTCAAGGACCCCCAAAATGATATGTTTTTGGCCGCCGATCCCCATCAAAATATGTTGTTCCAGGGACCCCCCAGGAGCAAAGATTTGAGTCACAAATGTTGACTTAAATAAATATATATTAAAAGATGTGCACACATTTTCACGATAAAAAAAAATACAAAAAAAGTGTAGCAGATCTACAAGCTCATAGCGCGGCACTCGGTGCCGCGCTATGAGCTTGTAGATCTGCTATTTTTGAATAGCCAATGTATAAAATAATGGCTAGAGCTAAGATCTAAAATGACACAGCATGCGTTCCCGGTCTGAACGGGTTAAAAGATCTTTGATATTAGATATTTTTGGAATGTCACTGGAGATTTGCAATTTACAGACTTTGCATTTACATTCTGCTCGTCTGTTCCTAAGGACAGAGTGTGCTCATTAAGGCAAGGGAAGGCAGGGTTATGGCTTTAACCTTTTTATCTTCTGAAGGAGCCGCGTTGAGTGATGCTCTACAAGTCCATTTTCTTTTATGAAATTCCTCCCCTACTGTCTCGTTGCGCGCTCAGCCTATGCTTTATCCTGCCTACTCAGCATGCAAAACATGAAATGAAGTTTAAAAAAAAAGAAAGAAAAGAATAATTAACCCATTGAGACCTGAAGCCGATTCTACATGTCTCCTAAATCTCAGCAGTATTCTTAAAAACCTATGTTTCTATATCAGTGGTGCTCAATCTTGTTCATGTCAAGGACCCCCAAAATTATATGTATTTGGCCATGGACCCCCATCAAAATATCTTGTTCCAGGGACCCCCAGAAGCAAAGATTTGAGTTAAAAATGTTCGTTTTAAAAAATATATATATTCAAAGATTTGCACACATTTTCAAGATTTTTCAAAAATAGCAGATCTACAAGCTCATAGCGCGGCACTCGGTGCCGCGCTATGAGCTTGTATATCTGCTATTTTTGAATAGCCCAAAGTGTAAAATAATGCTTTTTAGCTCAAATCTAAAAATGACCCAGTTCCAGGTCTTAATGGGTTAAAGCAGCTGAAATATGTCTGCCATTTTTCTCAGAGCGCCGCCAATGGATAAATCAAGGACTTGACTGTTCTGCTTACAGTACTACTTCTCTCCTAGCTTTACTTTCCCAAACTCTGCCCAGGTGTTCTGTTCTGTTCTGACCCGGATGAATCGGTGGAGCGTAGGAGCCTGCACATGGGTACCAAATCCAAATGGATAAATAATTGACCTGTCACGACTTCACAAGCCATATTCCCCAAAATGCCAAAAATTCACTTGTAAATGCAATCTGGTGGTCCATTTAAAGAAGAGGGGCTGATTTAAGTTAAGTTATACACATGGTGCAGCAAGCAGATGCAATAACGGGAGGATTATAGAATTGTTATTAAGTTCAGACTACTTTTTTTGGCTATTGGTTATTATGAATAAAAAAATATATTTATCCCACGATTTTTGTAACCCTTTTTTCATCCGGTGCCAATTTTGTGATCCTGGGGCGCGCTACACTCCCCTCACCAGCCTAGGGAGGCCAGGGCCGAGCTCATGCCTCCATCAATGCATGAGAGCCAACTGACCTTCTTGTCACCTGACAGGGGAGAGTTTCCCTTGTTGGACGTAGCACGTGGAAGGAACACGTTATTCCAACCAGTTCCCTTCCCCTCCATCAGGCGCCCCGGCTGTCATGGGGGAGGCGGTATAGCGACCAGGATTAATACATGTTTTTGTGAGGGTATTAACTACCCTAGGAGACACAGGGAGAACATGCAAACTACGAATCTACTCCTCAGCCATGATACACCGTACATATGCATGTTGTGTTCCAATAATTCTCACCATTGTCGAGTTACAGCCTACTAAGCTGGATACAATCAATGTTTTCCTATTTGAACATTTCAAACAGCACAGTACAATTTGGGAGGAGTAGCCTACAGTAAGCGTAGTTTCGACTAGTTTCCACTGAATAAAACTTCACAATATTTGTATGTGGACCATATCGATATTGTGGGAATGACTATTGGCGCTTTCACAAAATTACAGAATGAGAGTTTTGATAAATAATCATCAGTAATGCCTATATAATAACTAAGTGGGTTAAGGCAAATAATAGAACAGCTAGAAAAGTCAATTAAGTTCAGAAATTACATAACTTTAATCAGGACTTATTTTAAAGAATAAAATATAATTTTAACCAATGTGTATGGTTGAGTACAGTATGTTAATATATTGCAGTATTGATACTTTTACTTAAGTAAAATATTTTAGTACTTTTTCCACCACTGGTCCTAAATAATGTGCGATTTGTGAAACCGTGTGAAAGGAGCCCCCCACACTAACGCCGTTTCCTAAACAATTAACACAATACGTAAAATGATGTTTTAGTAATATTGTTCCTGCTGTTCTACATACTGCCAACCAGGGGGGGGGGGGAGGGGGGGATCGCAGATTGGGGCTTTAACATTTTCCTTTTATGAAATATCACAGACAATTAGGGATTTTATGGAAGATGCTTCTGCACATAATGCTAGTTTGACCACTTAAAATGCTATAGTCTTAAAATAATAACCGAAAATACCGGTAGATACCGGTATAGGCTATTTCACTGCTCAACAGGCTTCCATTATAAAATCCAAATGACAAATGACTGAAATCAAACGACATGTAAAGAGAACCTGTGCGTGGCCCTATCTGGATGAAACACGATTTTTAATAGTATGACAGCCCTACAATAAATATTTGAAGCAGACAGAGCATTGGACACGACACTCATCTGTAGTTCAGACATCGTTGCAATTGTCTCTATGTTCGGGAGGGCGGTAAAGTAAACTCTTTAAGCCATATGACAAGATTACAAAATCCCAGACCATCGAGTCTCATATCATAATAGCGATAGAGTAGAGATAATATCAATATATCGCCCAGCCTTACTCTGATGGTCCTTCAATGTTACAAACACTCCAATTTGGTGTCAGACAAGCAGTCTAGTCCGATCTGTTAACCCTTTAACTCTTTGACTGCCACAGTATTTACACATCTACCCCCCTTCCCTGCCAGAGAATAACATTGCAAAAATAGGTAAACTGTGAATTTTGTCTCCGTTTATTTTTTAACATTTAAGTGAATGGAGCAGAAAATCTTCGTATCGCGTTATCTCCTGCTTCCTTTGTGATAAAAAAAAATGTTTTTTGAAAAAAAAAAAGAAAAATAATAATAATAATTTTTTATTTTTTCAAAAATCTCGTCAATCTCGTCGACGGCTGGCTGAGCCATGCGGAGAAAAACGAGAAATCTCGTCAATGGCAGTCAAAGAGTTAAGACCGGGAACGCATCTGTGTGTCATTTTAAGATTTCTTTGAGCTATTCAAAAATAACAGATATACAAGCTTGTAGCACGGCCCGTTTTTTACTTGCGCTGCTATATTATCAATGGTTTTCCAACCCCCAAAATAATATGTATTTGTCCGCGGACACCCTCCCATCTAAAAAATATGTTGTTCCAGAGACCCCCAGAAGCAAAGATTTGAGTTAAAAATGTATATAAAAGATGTGCACTCATTTTCACGACTTTTCCGAAAAATAGCAGATCTACAAGCTCATAGTGCGGCACTCGGAGCCGCGCTATGAGCTTGTAGATCTGTTATTTTTGAATAGCCAAAGAAATCTTAAAATGACACAGATCCCGTTCCCAAACTTCCTGGTATAAATGGGTTCATGTAGGCCAATTCTTCATGTGGCCAGAACGTGTGTGACATCAGCCTTCTATGACGTACCATATGACAGGATTTGTTTTCATACCATGGTGTCACGCATAAATAGCAAAAATACCTGATCAACAAGTTCACAACGTGTCTATTTTCAGTATTTTAGTATGTCAGTATTTAAATTATTTTTACTTTCATCTACAGTATATATATAGTACAATGACATGCCCGAAACCTTCATTTACCCAGAGTAGGTTCGCTGAGCATGAATGCAGCAGCAACACCCTGCTTCACACATTCACACCTGGGAGCTGGCCAGTACAACCATAGTTTTATACTGTTGGGACACTGAGCAGCTTCACTGGAGCAAGTGGGGGCTCAGTGCCTTGCTCAATGGCATTTCAACACTGGGCCCTTGTGTTAAACAGTCACATACTTATTGTTCTTTCGCTCTGAGCAAAATGCACTAAGGCTCCAACAGCCTTCCAGAACTGTTGACTGTCGCTCGCAGTGTATAGTCAGGACTGGGCCCTTGTTTACAATGTCAACAGACACTTACTTCTTGTTTGCGTCACTCAAAACTCAGAAAATGTCAGCCCTAACCTTGCCAGTCTGTTCACTCTGTATAGACATGTTGTTGTGCGCTAAAAAAGTGGGGTATTTCTTTAAACAAATGCAATGGATTCTGTTGCCCACTACGGTGGATACAAAGTACAGGAGTTACCGTTTAACAGAATGGTCTTCTTATCTTGTATGGTGTTGCAATAAGCAGGTCAAGGGCTAATGAACTGGGGCCAAAGGTGCCAGCATTGCAGTTTTCAGTAAAACCTCTCTATATCAGCCATGCTTGACCATTTTGAGATCATGTCTAACTCATGGCATACCAAAATAGAAGCAAAGTAGTATAATTCATATTTCAAAATAAATAATAACATCAGTCATCAAGGTGACATTGACAACCAAATCAAGGTCAAAGTGTTGATGCACATCAGTCACTGATAAAGCTGTGAGCAATACCCTCAATTGTTAGGGTTGAGGGTTGTATAATGGTGTAGAGTCCATACAGGCTGATTGTATGAAAATACCTTAACCCATTGAGACCTGAAGCCGATTCTACATGTCTCCTAAATCTCAACAGTTTTCTGAAAAACGTATGTTTCTCTATCAGTGGTGCTCAATCCTTTTCATGTCAAGGACCCCCCAAAATTATATGTATTTGGCCGCTGACCCCCATCAAAATATGTTGTTCCAGGGACCCCCAGAAGCAAATATTTGAGTTAAAAATGTTTGCTTTAAAAATATATATATTCAAAGATTTGCACACATTTTCACGAATTTTCAAAAATAGCAGATCTACAAGCTCGTAGCGCGGCACTCGGTGCCGCGCTATGAGCTTGTAGATCTGCTATTTTTGAATAGCCCAAAGTGTAAAATAATGCTTTTCAGCTCAAATCTAAAAATGACACAGTTCCAGGTCTCAATGGGTTAACACAGACATTGTCGGCATAACAAAGTTATTCATGAATTTTAAGAGCAAGTGAGTTGCACGTGTGTACACACATGAGCAAACTTGTAGACTATAGTGATACTAAATCCTAATTATGTTAGTTTAATGAATGTACTGACTCACTCTGAATGCCGTAAGGGTAACAGGATAGGTAGGCACTACTAAGGGACATCTGGGCACTTCAATGTAAAATTGGCTAATTTAGAAAATATAATAATAATAATAATAAATGTAAAGTAAAGAAAAGTATACAGTAGTACATGATTAGTACATGATTAAACATTCAACAATTGGGGTCTAATATTCCTACAATTGCTACAAAACCTGTATATCTAGTAATTTGGGGGCATTAACAAGAAGTTGAAGGTTAAAATGTAGTCTGATAATGATGTAGTGCATGTTCACATCATGTATACATACCTTACATAACTTAATTGTTCAAATATTATTCTCTAACATTTTGGACAAAATAGGCAATTTTACAACGAGGTGCCCAGATGTCCCTATGGTGCCCACTTATCCTGTGTCTGCTGTTAGAAGTGTTGACACAGTGTGTAACTTTGATCTGTCAAACAAACCACCACCACAACTTGCACTAGCTTTTAGCCACCTTGCTAACACAAGGTAACTAAAACAGCTCTCTCTGGGACAAAGGGAGAAATAACGTCACGGACCAAACGGCGACAGGGCACCGAATGATAAAACAAACGCTTCGTCGGTAGTTTAACGTGATGTCTGTACCTTGAATTTGCCCAGAAACAGGTGTTTGGAGGTGGTTAGTCCTCTCACTGCAGCCTGGGATGCCATGGATGCCGCCATTGTTGACAGTTTGACACGGAATAACGGAATGACGTAGAGGGGGTCATGTGGCGGATGACGTGAGAGCTGATTGGTCCGTCTGTCTGCTGGTGGGCGGCACGCAAAGAGCCAACGCTACGCCAGTGGTTCTCAACTCAACCTGTGGGTAGTGTTGCCAGATTCTGTGAGAGAAACAAGCAACCAGATCTAAGAAAACCAGCTCAAAAGCAGCGACTATGGGCCACCCACAAGAGCACTTTAACATATACATCAGCTATTTGAAAATAGCAGATCTACAAGCTCACAACGCGTCGCGATGCCACGCGTTGTGAGCTTGTAGATCGGCTATTTTCAAATAAAATCTTGCGGGGAAATTATAATAAGCAGATCTGGCAACCCAGGACTTTTTAAAAATTAGGAAGATAGAAAAGAAAAAAAAACATGTAATGCATCAAAAGTAATCGACAAACTATACAACAAAAAACTGTCCAAATTGTCAAATAATATAAGAAAGAGACAACATTTTTGAAAATTGCGGATTTACAAGCTCTGAACGCCTCGCATTGCCGTTCAATTCCAGTTCTAATAGGCCTATGTTTATTTTGGAGGGTCCCCAGTTCAAATAAGGATTATTTGGGGGGGTCCCCAGTTCAAATATGATTATTTTGGGGGGTCCCCAGTTCAAATATGATTTTGGGGGGTCCCCAGTTCAAATATGATTATTTGGGGGGGTCCCCAGTTCAAATATGATTATTTTGGGGGGTCCCCAGTTCAAATATGATTTTGGGGGGTCCCCAGTACAAATATGATTATTTTAGACAGACAGACAGACAGACAGACAGATAGATAGATGCACAGCATTATAATGTTCTAGTAGTAGTATGTAAGAAATCATTATTTAGTTTATTTACTATATCATTGCTGCACACATAGGCTATCACCTATAGGTCCTATGTTATTAGATCATGCACACAGTGTGTGAGACGTGAATCCCTCACTGTACACTAAACCTTCACGATGATCTGAATGTTATCCAGGCTCAGCTCAGCATCATTCACATGAACAGAACGAGCACCAGGGGAAGCTGATCGGGTGGATGTTAAAACCCATAAACTGAAAGGTTGGGTTTGGGAGGGGGGGGGGGAGGGGGCCTTTCGGTCATTCGCAGTTGGGGATATTTATTTTGCCTCGCTCATCTAAATGATTAATTCATCTTTCTCCGACTGTCTTTTAGTTTTCTGGCTCATTTGATTAATTTGTATGCTTCCTTTTTTGTTATTTTGCTCTTATTTTTATGTACTTGTTTTTTTATTATCTTTTTTTGGGGGGGTAAAGCACTTTGAGTTGCATTTTATGTATGAAAAGATGCTATATAAAGATCCTCATTATCATTATATGGTTTATCCCTGCTTCTGGTGAGTAGAGTCAAGCATTTCACTTTTGGGAAATGTGCACTGTCTGAAATGTTGATGACAAGATGTTCTTTTTCTTTTTTTTATGATTCAAAATAGAGAAAATAGGCTAAACGATGTAAGATAGATTCACAGCGCATCATAATGTGACATCCGGTGACTTGTGAGCTTGTAGATCTGCTATTTCTGCTATTTGTGGTACGAAGACATACAGAAGGCTTAAGGGCTTTTTTCGCAAATCAAACCCTATAGCATGGGTTCACCCGGCACCTCATCTATCTCGGGGGCCAATCCCACTGAATCCACTCCTTGACCTTGTAATACCTCATGTAGCCCTATATATATATATATATATATATATATACTCCATCACACGACTAAGTAGAAAATATAAATCAGGCTTAAGGCAGGCAAACAGCCGCTGTCCTCTTCACCGGAGAAGATATTGAGCAGGAGTGCTGGCGGAGGAGGAACGTGTGGAGGTGAAGGTGGGGGGGGGGGGGGTGAACCGATCTTGTCTGAATAGCTAAATAGTCCACTCATACGGTCCTCCAGAGCCCTCATTACACGCCGCATCTTGAAAGGGCAAGAGAGGGCAAAGCGATCATAAAGAGCAGCGATTATGACGGAGAGGGGAAAAGAGAGAGAGAGATAAGACTCTCACTTAGAAACCATCAGTGTCAGCATGCAAGGGTTGGTGGGGGGGGGTGGGGGGTGGGGAGGGGGGGGCAGAGACGTTCACGTACTAGCCTCTCCAAAAGAAATATGAGCGTGCGAGTTTTCTCTCTCCCAAATAAACATGACCGCGCGGTAATGAGCCTTTCTTATTCAGTTTTCTTTTCTTTTCTTTTTTTTTGGGGGGGGGGGCAGATGCGTGCACACTTTTACAATGTCAAATGAGGGGGGAATTTACGCCTCATGTTTATTCGATATTTTTTGCTCTCCTTTTTTGGTGAGAGCTTTTGGTAGTCGGTGATCCATACTGCCTCTGAATTACATATTCTCTGGTTGCTGCCCCTTTTTCCAAACTATAACCATTTCATAAGAGCACACGCAGAGTGAAAAAGTGTCGCACTTGCACAATATTTCAGCGCGTCGACAAATATTCCTTAACCCATTTAGACCGGGAAAGAATCTATGTGTCATTTTTAGATTTCTTTGGCTATTCAAAAAGTAGCAGATATACAAGCAGATATACAAGCTCGTAGCGCGGCACTCGGTGCCGCGCTACACGCTTGTGTAGCCTAAATAACAAGCTTATGTAAATATACATATTTTTTAAGCGAACATTTGTAAAATATTTTTGATCCAGGGATCCCCAGAAGCAAAGATTTGAGTTACAAATGTTCTGTTAAATCTTCTGTTATTTTGCTGCTATTTTATAGAATTATATATAGAATTCTGCTATTTTTCAAAAAATAGCAGATCTACAAGCTTGTAGCGCGCTCGTAGCGCTCGTAGCACGCTAGCTCGTAGCGCTCATAGCGCGCTAGCGCGTAGCAAGCTCGTAGCGCGCTACGAGCTTGTAGATCTGCTATTTTTTGAATAGCCAAAGAAATCTAAAATTCCGGATTGAATGGGCTAATGTACGGAACCGCCTGCCGTTCACGTCATCATGTCGGTGGGAATTGGAATGCAAAACTCAAATCTGTGAATTCAATAATGCCCTCCCAAGCACAGCCGACTGACATGAACATTCACAGGCCCTGTTTTTTTCTTTCTTCTCACTCGGGTGGACATGACTGTCAGAATATCAATGGTCCTTTTCTATTTGCTATTCAACTTTCCTCATTTAGGATGTTGTCCTTCGACAGAGAGCGAGAGTCGGGGGAATCGTCCCTGGGGACTGGCACATGTTGTCGTGCTGGTCTTTATTATGTAAAGCCACTGGTCGTGCACAGCGGAGGAAAGTAACTAAGTACATGTACTCAAGTACTGTACTTAAGTACAATTTTGAGGTATTTGCACTTTAGTTGAGTATTTCCAATTTCCAATACTTTTACTTCTAGTCCACATCTCTGAGGAAAATATTGTATTTTACTCCACTACAATTATTTGAAAACGAATTACATTGCAGATATAAATTATTACGTTATAAGACATACATTTACCACTTTAGTCCTATTTTATACATAGGCTTTTTGAAAATAGCCGATCTACAAGGTCACAACGCGTCGCGTCGCATCGTTATGAGCTTGTAGATCTGCTATTTTCAAACATTTTAGTACTTTTGCTTTTGGTACTTTAAGTACATTTTGATAGCAATACTTTTGTACTTTTACTTTTTTTTATTTCTGACTTTTACTTATAACAGAATACTTAGAGTACTTCTACATTGCAGTATTGATACTTTTACTTAAGTAAAACATTTAGTTTAGAGTACTTTTTCCATCACTGCTGGTCGTGCATTCTCAATGAAGGCACTTCGGCAAAAGACATGTTCACACACAAAGTATTAGCAAAATGTGAACACTATTCGGGGATTCACTTGGAATCTGGCGCTGATCAGTCTAACGATCGTGAGATTAACTGCAGGCAGACCTGGCCGGATGGATGGACACACAAAATCGGTACATACAAACACTCCACACGACACATCCCTCTAGGTACCATGCCGTAAAAAAAAAAGACAATTCATTATGGTGCCAAAGCCTTAGTAAGAGTTATCCCAGATAAGATAAACCTTTATTGATCCCGGAGGGAAATTCATAGCAGCAACGGCAAGTAAAAGTGAAACACAGGAGGTACAGGTAAAAGAGAGTCGACAAGACCCAGACCAAGATAGATAAGAATAAAATGAAAACAATAAAATAAGATCATAATTATAGTTAGGCTTACATTCTTAGACTAGGCAGCTGCTCTGGGTCACTGAATGAGTAAGTGCCCTAGCGCGTCTGAATCTGGTCTAGAGGGGCGGGTTCAAAATCTCCGGGGAGAGAATCCGCGCGCTCCAATTGGTTCACCGATCTGTGCTCCCGCCCCCGCGCCCCCTCATGTGCAGCATTGAGAGCCCTGACGTCACAACATTTGGAGCGACGCCCACTGCACTCTGGTTGGTTGGGGAAATCATCCACTTCCTATATGCCAGGAAGGTCGACAGGCTGGTCCAGGCTCTTATTTTTTAGCAAAACGCGAAGGACAATAAAAGCCTGGAGATCGAGGCTACTGAATGAGTGATGAGTGAGTTTATGTACAGTACAGGATAACGATAAATCTAAGTATAAATGTACAGTCTATCACCATTGAGTGAATATAGTCAGGGGATATTAAAAAAGTCTTGGAATAAATTCCTTACCAAAAAAAATCTTCACCAATGTGTTTGTAAAGGTGTCTAGTAACACATCTCACAAAGACTGAAATTCAGTATCACTAGGCGAATTTTTGACAGCTCCTTAAAGTTGGGGTACCCACCATAACCTTGGTTTAAAAAAATCCCCCCAAAAAATCTAAATTTAATTCTGTTTTAAGTAGCATGTGAGGTGTCAAACTAGGATGTTTTTATGATTCTGAATCCAAAAACGGCTAAAAACGGCCCAATCTCAATGGGCTTTTTACACAAAAAGTGTACATGGCTATGGCCGTTTTTAGCCCAAGGAGTGGTTTTGGTGCAAAACAAATGATTGCAATGGATTCAGAATCATAAAAACACCCTAGTTTGACCCCTCACATGCTACTTAAAACAGAATTAAATTTGGATTTTTTTTTTAATGTTTTTTTAACCAAGGTTATGGTGGGTACCCCAACTTTAAGGAGCTGTCAAAAATTCTCCTAGGGATACTGAATTTCAGTCTTTGTGAGATGTGTTACTAGACACCTTTACAAACACATTGGTGAAGATTTTTTTTGGTAAGGAATTTATTCCAAGATTGGAAAATATTCTGCTAATATCCCCTGACTAATACTATTCATATCAATGATATTATGTACAGTGTCAACTGACCAGTGGATAATAATATATACTGTAGGCCAGCAAGACTATCAGCAGGCCGGTCAAAAAGGCTCGCACACTGAAAAAAAGAACATTAAGATGCAGGAGCACAAAGTACCGACGAGCTGGCAACAACATATATGAAGAACCTGGGATGACTGGAGGCAACGATGGCGGGCGACCTATCGAGAGAGGCTCTTTGGATGAGTGGGCTGAATGTCCTCCTCATCCATGTTAGCTCACACTGGAGAGGATGAGAGGGGTTAGCGTCCAGCTTTATCCTCATCCTCCCCTCAGCAACCACCTCTAGATTGTCCAGTTTATCTCCAGATATACAGAGCTATAGGCTTACTCACCATGCTACAGAATATATTCCAGGAATATCTGTGTCTGTCTTTTTTAGACAAGTCATTGCCTCCAAGCACTCTGACAATGGCTACTGGTGGCATAGTGTAGTACCCACAGACAACGGGTACTGCACTAGTGTTATACTACTATTAAATTAACATGAAAATATATTTAATAAATAAACAATAATGTAGTAAAAGGATTCAAATAATATATGAATAAAATTCAGTGAAAAAACTAAAACACAGTAAAAGGATTCAAATAATTGTGAAGAATATACTAATAAAACGCATTAATAAATGATATATGTCTCTATAAAACTGGAATTACTGCCCAGCTCCCACAAATCTTCAATCTCCATAAGCTGCACATCCAAGCACATCCAAGCCCCGGCTTCATTATTTTCTTCCATCGTGCACCATCTCGTTAACACATCCTCATTAATATGTATGCGCAACATAAGAAAATAAACAAAACAGTGATACTGTGAAACACCTAAGAATTCACTTTACACAATCAGAACATGTGACGTAAACAGCAGTGGTGAGTCATGCGATGATAATAACGGAGGAACCAACATCAGTTGGTATTTATGCATTTTAACCCATTAAGACCTGGAACTGTGTCATTTTTAGATTTGAGCTAAAAAGCATTGTTTTACACTTTGGGCTATTCAAAAATAGCAGATCTACAAGCTCGAGCTTGTAGATCTGCTATTTTTGAAAATTTGTGAAAATGTGTGCAAATCTTTGAATATATATATTTCTAAAGGGAACATTTTTAACTCAAATCTTTGCTTCTGGGGGGTCCCTGGAACAAGATATTTTGATGGGGGTCCGCGGCCAAATACATATCATTTTGGGGGTCCTTGACATGAAAAAGATTGAGCACCACTGATACAGAAACATACGTTTTTCAGAATACTGTATATGCGATAATCATATTGAAGGAAACAGTAACATGAAACACTGTAAATTAAAAGGGGAAAACCGTCGATATAATCTTTCAGTCAAAGTAATTGATTTCACCCACCAGCTTTTGAAGAATGCTATGATGATGAGCCTAGAGCATTGACGAGCACTAATGGCTGTCTTCATCAGTAAAAATAATCCCTAAGCAAAGATAATGTGAGTTTCAGGATTTCTGATAGCACTCCACAGTGCCTACAGCCTTATGCCTCATCTCGTTGCGCGTGTGATAATTACGTTCCCTTTTCTCTTTTTTCCCCTATAAACGCCGCTCTCCTGAGGGAAGTGTGATGTGGAGGCAGAGCAAACTCCTTTGCGGTTTCCCACTCAATGAGCCACAAGTACACGGAATGCTAGACGGAGAACCACAGCTCCCAGAAGGCCTTGTGGTTAGCTCCGAACCCCTCCTCAACACTCAATAGGCTCTAGCACAGCGCAGCCATAGTATCACTTCCTTCACAGGTGTTACCAATGATACTAATGAAGGCTCTGTTCCATTTAGTTTAGTTTAATTTCCACGACCGCCATAACTCTGAGAGTGTACAATTGGTCCATTTGGTTCCATTTGTACACTCTCAGAGTTACATATAATCCCTGTGTACAAATGGAACCAAATGGACCCTTCCATTTGTACACTCTCAGAGTTACACACCCGTAAGCGGCCATTTGGAACCCCCTCAAGGAACCTCGAGGGTCCCTGGACCACACTTTGAGACCCACTGGTGCAGCAGAGTGTTTCCAGTGGGCCAACATGCACCCTGACTCTGTTTGACCAGAATGGAACAGAGCCTTCATTCAGTGGCGTAACGCAGAATCGCGGGGCCTCCCCGCGGGAGTTTCACGTGAGGCCCACGCACATGCACAACCTGAAAAAAAATCAGAAAAAAGACCTGGAAAAAAATCGGGTCTAATTCGGGTCTAATTCGGTTCTATTTGACCAATATAAATCAACTTTTTTCTTTTTTTTTGCTGTAAAAATATATTTGTATCAGCGCAAGCGGGGGCCCCCCCTGCTGGTGGCCCCCCCGCACCGCATCGCTTGCTACCCCTCCGTTACGCCACTGCCTTCATTAGTATCATTGGTAACACCTGTGAATGTCTACGCAATATGGCTGCTGTGCATAGAGCCTAGTAGCGCTAAGCTAACAGACCCACTGGGCTCACGATGACTCAACTCTGGACCACCCTGCAGAGTCTGGACTCCACTGCAGTGATTCTCAACCCTTAACATTTCAAGGACCCCTTATTTTATGTGCATTGGATTTGATTCAAATATTATTATTTTCTATCTCTGGGACAATCTACACTGTAACATCCTCTGTGTTTATTTCACTCTGGGAGTGTACAACAGTGCTCTGTCTCCACAATGTCTCCATCTTCCGTATTTTCTATGGCAGGTGTATTTATTTATTTTGCTGTGGTTATAAGCTTTCTCTGCTTGCCCTCTGTTGTTCTGTTGTATTTTCTGTACCTCTGCCTCAGTCACGTTCTCTCCCATCTGAATGTTAACCACAGCTGCGGGTTCACATGTTTGAAAGTGCTGTCCAGTTTATTCGGCCCTGAGTAGAAGTCAATGACACAAGTCACAGCAAGGCTGGTCAGCAGAGGAGATAAGAGTGATCGATTGATTTTTTTTTTTTTTTTGTCAGATTACAATACAATGCACAACTGGGATAGCTCAAACAAGTCTCACAGCTTAGTCCATTGCAGACTGGAGACTATACGCAACTGATTATACCTATTGTATCACTAGTACAATAAACTAGCGGCAGAGTGGCCGGTACAGCGGACGGATGGAAGCCATGAGGTTTCCAGTTCGATCCCGGGCTCCCCCAGAAGAGTTACTGTCGAAGTGTCCTTGAGCAAGATGCTGAACCCCTACTTGCTCGCGATGAGCAGGTTGGTCACTTGCATGGTTTCCTCCGCCATCGGTGTGTGAATGTAACGCACGATCTATGTAAAGCGCTTTGGATAAAAGCGCTATATAAATGCACCATTTACCATTTAGTACACATTTCAGACACAGATAAAAAAATCTCCTCTCCTCTCCTGGACCATCTGTGTTTTCACCATTGACTGTACAAAATATGTAAACACAGACAGCTCAATGCACGGCCCGCCCACATTTCAAACCCCTTTGGCTGCAAATTGACCCTATTATAGAACAGTGTATTCTATTCACACTACACTTGCAGTGCCCCATCTAGCAGTCTGTAAGGAAAGCACGGAGACATGGCAAGCAGACTTTCGCTTACCGCGTCTTTTGGCTGAGGTGTGGAACTTCTATGAATATATGTACATAATACACGGGGCATCAAGTGAGCTATATGCCAGTATTCTGAAAAGGGCTTTCCAAGTCTTGCTATAGTGCTGTATGATCCTACCCAAAGCTAATGTTTCACACTCTTGTTTTATTATATATTTGCTCACAGATTTATGTGGCATTAGCCAGCCGGGGGAAGGTTTTGTTTTCTATCCGCCCGAATACCAAATGAGACGGAATGAATGCACTTTAACTGCTGAGTCAACATGCTGGAAGGCTGGAGATCTAGAGGCTTTGGTGACATGGAGAACAAACCTACCGCACGGAGGAGACTTTTAAATGGAGAAGAGTGGTAACATTAACCCATTAAAACCCGCGTGAACGCATCTGTGTAACCGCTTTAACCATTATTTTATACTTTGGCTATTCAAAAATAGCAGATATACAAGCTCGTAGCGCGGCACCGAGTGCCGCGCTACGAGCTTGTAGATCCGCTATTTTTGGGGGGAAAAGCGTGAAAACTTTGAACTCAAATATTTGCTTCTGGGGGATTCTACAAATGTCTTCTAAATCCCAACAGTTAAAAAAGAAAAGAAAACGCATGTTGCTATAATCATAAGTGGTTCTCACACTTTTTTCATGTCAAGGACCAACCCAAAATTATATGTATTTGGCCGCGGACTCCCATCTCAAAGCAACCCCCGCCCCCCTCCCGAAGCAAAGATTTGAGTTGAAAGTGTATATATATATATAAAAAGATTTGCACACATTTAAGCTCGTAGTGCCGCGCTACGAGCTTGTAGATCTGCTACTTTTGAATAGACAAAGAAATCTAAAAAAAATGACCCAGATGCGTACCCGGTCTTAAAGGGTTAAGACACATGATGGAGATGAGGGGGGAAAAATAGAGAGGCATATGGGCGATATATAGGGATGGGGATGGGGATGGGGATGGGGTGACTGACAGGCACCACCTCTCTTGTGCTCTAGCAGCACATCTTTTGAGATGACAGAAGGCAAACATAATTAGTCATCATTTTTCCCCGCGCTACACAGATGTTACAATGTCACATACGTCGCATATGTATGAACCTGCCAGCCCGTCCCCTCTGTTCTCTCCATAACAGTTAAGGCAGATATGACACCCAGGACTTTCTGTTAACCCTTTAAGACCTGAAGCCGATTCTACAATTCTAAAATACCCTTCGAAGTTCTAAAAAAAACAAAAAAAACCTATGTTGCTATATCAGTGGTTCTCAAACTTTTTTCATAATTGTAAAGGACCCCCCCAAAATTATATCTGTTTGGCGGCGGACCGCCCATCTCAAAATATTTGGTTCCAGGGACCCCCCAGAAGCGATTTGAGTTAAAAATGTTCGCTTTAAAATAATATATTCACACTTTGCACACATTTTCACAATTTTTCAAAAATATCAGATCTACAAGCTCGTAGCGCGGCACTCAGTGCCGCGCTACGAGCTTGTATATCTGCTATTTTTGTATAGCCAAAGTGTAAAATAATGTTTTTTTCCCGCTCAAATCAAAAAATGACACAGATACGTTCCCGGTCTTAATTGATTAACGGGGTACTAGCCCCTCCAACCCCATCCGATGTTGACAACCACACTGCACCTCAGAATCCACAAATACACGCCAAATGTGTGCGCTGTCGTAAGACAGCATTGCACGCCGAGAATAGCAGATCTGTAATCGTACTAACGCGTCACATTATGCAACACGTTGCCACGTAAGTGCCTATAAATCGGGCATGAGAGTGTGCGAAAGGTGGGCTCAGTGGTGTCGGCTCTGAACTTCACTGCGAGAGAAGGGGGGGGGGAATCAATGCGACGACGGGAGGCGCCATATTTCGGAAGCTCTCTCTCCCCTCAGACGTCTGTCAGGCAGACACAGCGGGAGGCCTTCACTTAACCCATTCAGACCTGAGGTTCCGATTCTAAAAATGCCTTCTAAATCCTAACAGTTTTCCGGAAAAAAAACATATGTTTCTATATGTAGTGCTCAAACCTTTTCATGTCAAGGACCCCACCTCAAAATGATATGTATTTGGCCGCGAACCCCCATCTCAAAATATTTTGCTCCAGGCATCCACTGGAAGGAAAGATTTGAGTTAAAAATGCTCGCTTTGTCGGGCGTCTACACGAACACAATTGGCCCGTGTTTTCGGGGGAGGGAAGCCGGGCGGGGGGAGGGTGATATCGGCCATTGCACGTATAGACAAATCCACGGAGCGCTGCCCTGCGCGCAGCCATTGCGGTACCTGTCAGCGGGGAGTGTTGGGCGGGAGGAGTAGGACGAAGGCTCTTTGTCCTCCTGGTGGGGGCTCCTCACTATCAGTAGGATACTTCAGCAGTGACAACACAGAAATGTGTGTGGGGAGGAATTAATTGGCATAACGACTAAATTGGGGAGAAAAATGGGGCGAAAAATAACTGGCTAATTTTTCAAAAATAGCAGATCTACAAGCTCTGAGCTTGTAGATCTGCTATTTTTGAATGGCCAAAGTATAAAATCATGGTCAAAGTGGTTCAAATCTCAAATGACACGGAGTCTTTCCCGGTTCTAATGGGTTAATGTGGTGTGGAATAACATAGTCAGTGGGTCTCCACCACGCTTGGAGACAGATACGTCAAATGGAGCTTGTGAAGTCGCGTGTCTTCAAGTGCATCGCGTTCCTGTGGGTTTTTTTTTTTTTTCAGAGGATCCTCGGATGAGAATAACTAGGATGTATGAAAACCAAAGATGCACGATAACAACCTATAAGGGAACCCACCAGAAGGTGATTGATCTGCCTGTAATGTGTGCAAGGCGAGAGTTATAGCAGATGAAATGCATATAAGAAACATTTGTGGGTATTTGCAGGAGAACATCGGAGATACTTTGCAGATCTTCTCAGAAATATGCGAATCTTGGCTGTATTGCAGGGGCAGCTTGAGTTTAGGTAGGACTGTGTCTGCTGTTTTGCAAATACACTGGAATAGTAATACTGACGAACTCGCTACCAGTGGTGGAAACAGTACTCAAGTGTTAAAAAAGTAACAGTATCAGTACTTCAATGTAGAAATACTCTGTTACAAGTAAAAGTCTGGAATTCAAAATGTACTAGTAAAAGTACAAAAGTATTGGTTTAAAAATGTACTTAAACTACCAAAAGTGAAAAATGTTCTAAAATGTAAATATAGCCTTGGTATAAAATAGGGCTAAAATTGTTCAAGTATGTTTTATGCAAGGGATAATGCATGGGGAGGTAGTCATTATTGAAATTTAAAGCCCGACAGGGCGATTAACCACCGAGGCGCAGCCTCGGTGGTTAATCGCCTCGCAAAAACAAATGACGAAATGGAAAAAAACTCGCCCCAAAACACACTCGCCCCCCATTCTATTTACTGCCGATTTGCCTGTAATACCGCCGGATTTGCCCCGGGGCGACTGTGTTTTGGGGCGAGCGTTTTGGTATTCCCCCGTTGTTGTGCCACGATAAACAAGGAAGCGCAGTGGATCAAATAGAATGACTTCTCGGTTATTGCATCGTCTATTTCTCACTTCAAATGTTTTCAAAAACATTCTTGAGAGCAACGTTTAGTTGTAAATGACATTGTTTGTTTGTTTACATGGCTGTCATGTTGGATAAAGCATATAACCAAGCAGCACAGGTTGACATGAGCAGGTGTTCTGAGTCTCTGATTACACAGCGGTCCGTTATAGAGCTCATCGGTCATTATCCAGAAATAATGACCGATGACTGACCAATCAGAATCGAGCATTCAACCAAGCCGTGTAATAATATGTAATAATGTATATCTGCAAAGTAACTAACTCAAGTTTTCAAATAATTGTAGTGGAGTAAAAGTGCAATAGTTGCCTCTGAGATGTAGTGGAGTAGAAGTAAAAGTATACAGACAATTGGAAATACTCCGGTAAAGCAAAAGTACCTCAAAATTGAGGTTAACTTAAGTACAGTACTTGAGAAAATGTATTTAGTATCCTTTACACCAATGCTCGCTACTTCAACTGCGTAGAAAGGTGACCTATATGAAATGATAGCTTCAACAAGATAGCCCCCGTATTATTCCACTCTTCAATATAACACCCAGCATGGCTCGCCGCACCATGGGGAGCATGGAATTAATAACCAAAACAATACAGAGCGCACGGACCCTGACACACATGCACATGAGCACATATACCTACTGTACTACTGTATACATCACACACACGCACGCACGCACGCACGCACGCACGCACGCACGCACGCACGCACGCACGCACGCACGCACGCACGCACGCACGCACGCACACACACACACACACACACACACACACACACACACACACACACACACACACACACACACACACACACACACACACACACACACACACACACACACACACACACACACACACACACACACACACACACACACACACACAAATAAACACAGTGCCAGGGGCCAGCAGAGGCAGGGAAAAGTGCTTAGATGTGCATATGAAAGAGTCAGTGGAGCCACAGTTGCTTCACAAGCCTCTCAGCTCACATACTGTGCCACCTTCATCACCAAAGGGGGACGGGGTCAGACTTTAACCCCTTAAGACCTGGAACGCATCTGTGTCATTTAAAGCAAAAAAAATAAAAATCTTTGGGCTATTCAAAAATAGCAGATATACGAGCTTGTAGATCTGCTTTTTTTTTTTTATCATGAAAATTTGTGCGAATCTTTAGTTTTGAATATTATGTGTATTTTTTTAAAGCGAACATTTTGAAATTCAAATCTTTGCTTCTGGGGGGATTCTACAAAATGTCTTCTAAATCCCGACGGGTTTCTGAAGAACTCGTGTTGCTATGATATCAGTGGTTCTCAAACTTTTTCACGTCAAGGACCACCCAAAATGATATGTATTTGTCCGCCGCCCCCCCCCCCCCATCTCAAAATATGTTGTTCCAGGGGACCCCCCCCCAGAAACAAATGTTTGAGTTACAAATGTTCGCTTTAGAAAATGGTAGATATTCAAAGATTTGCACACATTTTCACGATTTCTCAAAAATGGCAGATCTGCGAGCTCATAGCGCGGCACTCGGTGCCGCGCTATGAGCTCGTAGATCTGCCATTTTTGAATAGCCCAAAGAAATCACAGATGCGTTTCCCGGATTGAATGGCTTAAAACTCTTAGCCGATCCACTCCTGCCTTTCATTCCACTTAGAAACCCGCGGCATACCAGCGACCTCCTTGCTTGTGACCTCGAGACGAGCAGCGGGAGACCCTCTCATCCGGCCCAGCTCTCTGAAGGCCATTCCTCCACATGGACGGAGAGATAGAAAGAGAGATGCAGCTGGCAGCCTGCCTTACCCCCGCGACGTCACAAGAAGTATAAACATGAACCGCAGACGTGTCATACTCGCCCCCGCCCCCCAAATGACATCCCCCGTGTGTGTCATCATAGTGTTTCCTTATTCTAATAATTTTCTATTTTCAGTGTTATTAGAATAACCCTTTAAGACCGGGAACGCATCTGTGTGTTAAGATTTCTTTGCGCTATGAGCTTGTATCTGCTATTTTTTTTTAAAAGCTTGAAAATGTGTGCAAATCTTTTGAACATGTTTTTTTTTTTTTTAAAGCGAACATTTTTAAACTCTGTTACAACTTCCAGGGGTCCCTGGAACAAAATATTTTGAGATGGGGGTCCACGGCCAAATACATGTCATTTTGGGTGGTCCCTGACATGAAAAAAGTGTGAGAACCACTGATATAGCAACATAAGTAAAAAATAAAATAAAAAAAAACCTGTTAAGATTTAGAAGACATTTGTAGAATCTCCAGAAGCAAAGATTTGAGTAAAAAAAATGTTCCATTTAAAAAAACATATATATTCAAAGATTTGCACAAATTCAACAAGTTTAAAAAAAAAAAAAAAAGAAATAGCAGATCTAATTGTAGATCGGCACATTTTTTTGAATAGCCAAATAAATTCTGAAAATGACGCGGGTACGTTCCCGTTCTTAATGGGATAATCATTGAGGGGCGTGTTAAAGTAGGTTTTTTCCCTATCAACCAGATATATAGATATCGATACATGGCAGTACATCACATCGATATTCATATAAGTATTAGACCATTTTCATAAAAGGCGATAAAGAAAAACCAGACTCAGGACACAGGCAGCCATTGGGTGTAATTAAACATCTTGTATTCAGACAGAGAGAGTGGGAAGGTTACAGTATCACAGGGTAGGCATCATCGGTCGTCGTCTCTCTCCCATTAAACAGAGAAAGCACTGGTCTTTAACAGCGTCCGTTAACATAAACATATGACATCATAGAAGATACATCGAGCGTCCAGCCCTTGGAGGTGTATTCCTGCCATTGGTGGATAGAGATGAGTACGTCATCGTCAGATGAGGATGATGATGGTAGATGATGAAGATGATGATGATGGTGTGAGTTTATCTTTGAACAAACAGCGTCGACATGTCTCGAACAACACGTTAGCCTCGGCTCTGACCTGTCTGGTCAGAGGTAACTTCGTGACACTGCGAGAAGGGTTATGCATTTGGAGCAGAACACCGAGATATGGTGTTCTTAAAACAATAGATAACCACAGAAAGGCCTGTAACTAATTTGACCTTGCATAGACAGAGACAGGAGAAATAGGGAGAATAGAGTACATGACAGAATTTAGGCCAAAATGACAGCATTATATTAATTTGACATTTAAAGCAGGTTTAGAACATTAGACAAATTATGATTAATCAAAATATATCTATCAAGCCTACCTCTTGATCATGATTTGGATAGGGTCAAAGGGCAAGCTGATTGTACCTTGTGACATTATTCAAACCAAACCAGACACAGACAGGCTTACAGTGACTAAGTAAGGACACAGAGATTTCAAATGACCTAAAGGGCAAATGGATTGGAAGTACAAATATATTTTAAGGACTGTATAATTTAAATCAAATTGTAGATTAATAAACCTTACATTGTGACAGAGTGGCTTAATGCCTTTAAAAAAATAAATGGTTAGTTATGTATTTAATATATAGATATATATTATTTAAAAAAAAATGTAAGGGGTTGTATACGTTATTAACAGATATTACTTTGAAAGGACTGTATATAATGGTTATTCATTCAATTAGGAAGTAAAACAGGGTTATATTTCATGAGATTTCGAGACACATACGACAAAGTTTTTCCCGGGTATTACCTTTTGTTTAGTGGAGTCGTGTCTAGCTCTCCACCTGCGGCGTTCAGCAACAGCTGATTAACAATTCACATCTCCACTAACAAATAATTTTATTATAATTCAAAAATCTCAGCTAATGTACCGTTCCAAAACAAATCTTCTTAATACGTTTGGATTTAATCAATTTTTTAGCACCTGTTATTGACCCATAGCCCGTTTTGGTTGATAGAGTGAGGGGAAATTGACCAGGCTGACAAGTTTTTGAAATTGGACTTTGACAAGACACCTACGTAACTGATCAAAGACGATTCTGGACAATTCAGATAAGAGAATTACCCCTCCTCGTGTTGAGCTGGTCCAGATACTTTAACAAGTTTTTAAGTATTTAAAATGAAACGGTACACTTCTGACCTGTATTTTTACTTGTTGGTAGTAGGGCTGTGTCTAGCCTTCCACCTGCGGCCTTTAGCAACAGTTGATTAACCATTCACATCCCCACTAACAAATAACTTTACTTTATTTAGGGAAAAACTCAGTGGAATGGCCCCAAAACCCAGGAAATGCCTCCCGAATGTAATACTTCCTGATTGCATGTATATGGGGTTTATTTTGGTAGGAGGAATCATGTTAATGGATTAAGTAAGTACAACCTGAGTAAATACAAACTGTTTGTGTAATTTTCAAATGTTTTCAATCTAAGTATATTCAGCAAATCAAATCAATTATTCATCTACAAATCTCTCCCCTTGTCACATTCAATGGGTAATGGATGTGACATGGAAAAGAAACAAATCAGATTTAAACACAATGGGAACATGAAAATGTAAAAGAAAATATGGAAATATTTATTTGAGGTTCTATTCTGAAGGGTACATTCATTTCCACCGAGCTTAGGACAACTGTGAAAATGAATGACTCTTCACTGATTTATTCTTTTATCCTTCATCTAAACTAAAAACAAACAAATGCATTCCAGGATTCGTATTAATATGTAAATCAGTTGTGGGGTTGTACCCCACTTACCTCAGAGGTCAAACTATTTACAGCGTAATACGAATGGGCCTGGAACGTGAGGCATACTGTGTTTTGTTCTGAAAATAGACAAACAACAAGAGTGACAGTACAAAAGGAAAACAAATAAAGAAATACATATATTCATATATCTATATACATATATATAATAATTTTAAACCTTCCAATACCCTCAGATACCTATAACCATACATGGCAGGACATCGCATGGCTACAGTATATATGAAAGAATTATGATAAAAATGTTTAAAATTAAAATATAACAATGACAAAATTAAAATAAACATATTCGTTGCGAAGAGTTAGTGTTAGATAAAGTACATCAAAATAAATTGAATAGAAAACACAGACTTTGGAAAAAAATAAAATAGCAGATCTACAAGTTTAGTCAAAAATGATCAAATATCTTTAAAACTTTAAAATAATTCTTCTTATTCATCATTAAAATGTTTCCAAGGAATAGTATAAAGAATATTATAATATTGTAATGTATTTAATCTAATATTCACTGATAAGTATTGAATTCAATGGAATCTGTAGAAGTGACGTGGTAAAGTGACGTGACAGGGAAGCTGATACTTCCTGTTGAATGAATTCTGGGTAATTGAGTCAAATGGAGTGTAAGAGAGACCATTAAAGAAAACCAAAAAAAAATTAGAACTTATTATTTAAGGAATATGTCTATATATATATATAGACATATCCATACATGTGGCGAGGGATGGAACTAGAATGGTCAAAATATGGTTACAGAGGTCTGAGTTTAAGATATAAGTACTGCTTCTTGCAGCAATGAAACCACAGAAAATAATCAGCATTCCTGGGTTGAGTTTATTAGTCGACTTAGTCTGTCTAGCAGACGAATGAGCTCTTGTGATTGCTTAAATCAACCATTTTTATCGATTAATGGTCTACCACACGTACAATAATTTATGAAAAACATATCCCCGAAAATCAATAATTTGTGAATGCAAACATTAACACAAAATTAATTTACGCGAATGACGAGGGGTCCGCACACTTATCTACACTTGATCCACCCTCCCCTGGTGTGAGACCAGCATAATGATTTATACATGTACCTAAAACGTTCTCGTCGAACACCCAAAGTTTGGATCGTGGGTTATTCTAGATGATATGATCAGAGGTACACCATAAATCCATATACATATATACATACTCATACAGGGCGGAACCTAGCACAAGTATCTATATATAAATAAAGAACTGGAAATATTCAGAAATGAGAATATCCAGCTGCTTAGTCAAACACCAGTGTAAAAAATATGGAGGATGTCCTGTACAGATCGCGTGCGGTTAATGTTAATATAACCTTCTTACGTCATTATCCTACACTTTTTCATAGCACAAGAGGGCTGCCCTCACAAAAAATTACCCTGAGCATGTCAGTCAACAACTTGTCAACACATTAACAGCACAAAAGCAACTACGAGCAGCCTAAATGTTTACCGCGGAGAGGAAGGAAGAGAAAAAGAGAGAGAGAGAGAGATGGAGAGATGGAGAGAGAGAGAGATAGATATATAGTGAAATATTGTATTTTTAAGAACGTTTAGTCTAGAATCTATTTATGGCAGTGGATACGGGCGCTCTAACAGACTATAGTTAAAGTTTGACACGCTCAAAGCCCTGAAAAGATTCCCCGTTCAAAAAGTTTTGAAGAACGAAAATAAATGATGAGTTATATAAGTGACCGTCTAGACCATATATACAAAATATATATATTCAAGAATGTTTTTCATGAATTTAAGGGGGTTATAAAACATTTTAGTTTAAATCAAAATTAACAAAATAAAATTAAATCAAAATTAAGGAGTAGTCTGTTCATAAAGTCTTGTTTGTGTAACATAAATGAAACAATATTACAATTAAAAGAAAAAGATTTAACTCTTGAAACGTAATGTCTAATGATTATCACAATCCCTCTTTTGACCCGACATAAAAGTCAGGAAAATGAGCGATTTGACCATAAATGGTATCTTGCAGTTATACCTATATATACACACATACATACATATGCCTGTCGATATACATATACCCACAGATACAAAGAACTACTGGTATTTATATCCATACGTACGCATCCTGCAGGCATCAAGGTAGACCCATGCCGGTCACACATACTGTACGTATGTATATATATACAAAAAAACACAGATCTACGATCTATAAAAAAATATCTGTATTTAGAAAAAGGTTCACCAAAAGATTCCTTGTAAGCATTAATCTGATATAAAGGTTAGCGTTGTATTTTTAGCATGAATTAGTTTCGAGGGAGCGAGTTCTACAAAAATTTGTTTTGCATGCTACAGTAGATGACCCCGGAAACTGAAGCTACCGGGGTTTCCCATAAATCACCCCGGAAGTATAAGCCCGCAATGATTTATGGGAAATGAAGTCTAAAAGTTACATAGAAAAATCAGCGACAAAGCATTGAAAAGTATTTACAATTATCTGAATTTATGGGGCATAAACAAAATATATTTACTGGTTCAAGGAATTTAGAACAGAAGGGGGAAAGGAATATAACATTTATTATTAAGGCTTATTTTTAAAGCTCACAATATTAAATGGATTTAATCTACAGTGGTCAAAATAAAACCGGTCAAAAGGTAAAAAATCTATATACGCTCAGAAAGAGACAGATAAGATATAGTAATCAATACGAAATCCACCGAAACAGAACGTAGTAACAACAAGCAGTAACCAGTATATAACAAAAGGACTGACTTGTGAATTATACATGTAGGTAAGAAATCGCTGAAAGGACCTTAATAAATGACCACTAGATAAGAGAATTTATGAGACATTAGGAATGTCTTCCCAGGAATATAGGTGATAAAACATTTTTACTTGACTGACTCCCTGGCGGAGCTGTGTTAAACAGTAATTTAAAAACAGGCTCATAATTTATGAGACAAATCGTTCGGTAAAGACAATAAAATAAAATAAATAAAAAGGTATACTCATCAGATCAAGGTTTACATGGAGAAGTTACGTGGAGATCCCAATCACTGGACCATGGTAAAAATAAAAATAAAAAGATATACTCATCAAATCGATGGTTCAGGGATCCTGACCCCGATGGCTGGACCATCTGGAATTTGAGACATGTCGAGAGTCAAGGGGCAAGTCCAAAGGTCCAGCGATCGCGTCCAGGTCCAAAACAAAATAAAATAAAATAAAAATGTGATACTGTTCAAAGATAACCTTCATCTGAATAGAAGTGATAAATCGTTACACCCAGGGCTGGTTCGTTTGATACGTATTAAAACATGGTCTGCCAGGGGAAGAGAGTCTGACCGTACAGTTCCGGTCAATAGCTCAGTTCCCCCCGTCCACCCTGTTTTAAACATATCCGGCTTCGATCGGACCAATTGTTAAAGTAGGTTTTTTCCCTATCAACCAGATATATAGATATCGATACATGGCAGTACATCACATCGATATTCATATAAGTATTAGACCATTTTCATAAAAGGCGATAAAGAAAAACCAGACTCAGGACACAGGCAGCCATTGGGTGTAATTAAACATCTTGTATTCAGACAGAGAGAGTGGGAAGGTTACAGTATCACAGGGTAGGCATCATCGGTCGTCGTCTCTCTCCCATTAAACAGAGAAAGCACTGGTCTTTAACAGCGTCCGTTAACATAAACATATGACATCATAGAAGATACATCGAGCGTCCAGCCCTTGGAGGTGTATTCCTGCCATTGGTGGATAGAGATGAGTACGTCATCGTCAGATGAGGATGATGATGGTAGATGATGAAGATGATGATGATGGTGTGAGTTTATCTTTGAACAAACAGCGTCGACATGTCTCGAACAACACGTTAGCCTCGGCTCTGACCTGTCTGGTCAGAGGTAACTTCGTGACACTGCGAGAAGGGTTATGCATTTGGAGCAGAACACCGAGATATGGTGTTCTTAAAACAATAGATAACCACAGAAAGGCCTGTAACTAATTTGACCTTGCATAGACAGAGACAGGAGAAATAGGGAGAATAGAGTACATGACAGAATTTAGGCCAAAATGACAGCATTATATTAATTTGACATTTAAAGCAGGTTTAGAACATTAGACAAATTATGATTAATCAAAATATATCTATCAGGGCGGGTGCCTGTTTGTTTTGGCAGGACGGGCATGAAAAATGCATGCAGGTGGCGATGGGATGGGGAGGAAAAAATGTCAAAGGAGGTATCAACACAATCAGACTAGTGCCGAAGGGGATATTGGGGTGATAAATCATATATACGGCTGGAGATGGAGGGGTGGGAGTTGGGGGGGGGGCGGGGGGGGTGGGGCTGTGAGGCGATGTGAGAGAGAGGGTCATGTGGCTTGAAGCACTCCGTCCCCCCCCCTCCTCTCCCCCCAGGGATTGGTTCAGAGACATGCTTTATTCAAGGGTGTGCGATTCAGGGTGTTACTTAATGCAAAGTCATTTGCGACATGGCGACCTTTGAGGGGGGGGGGGACCCTGTTCCCTCTGTTGTTTCTTTGATTTAAGGCTCACGTCTTCTCATGTGTATCTCCAGGGGGAAAGGCTGACGAGCTCACCAGAGGCTTGGAGATCAACTCAATGGGACATTGTGGCCTATATCAGGGAAAAAGTTGTTATAGCACAAGACCATTGATGGATTGTTGTACCATATAATGGCGTTCCACTGGAAAACTGTATGCATTTTTTAGTAGCCCGAATGTATCTTTTTTTTTTTAAGTTCTTGTTCTTGCGTACTACTGACACTTGAAGATTAAACCTCTATGTCTTCATCTGGTAATAGAATTGGAAAACGGCACTCTGTTGTGTTTTTTTTGCCGTTCTGCACTTTTGCCAACTGAAGGATTACTTAAAACAATGCAATGACCGCAATAAGCAGCGGTTAATGTCATCACAGTAAGCATACCTACAGCTCACACTCCCAGGACAGCCGTGCCTTCAACCTCATACAGACTGATGAATAACTGAAGCACAGTAACGCTCGCCATGTCGCTGCACATGGGGAACCGCGGAGAGAGAGAGAGCGCAAAGGAGGGCCGCTATCCGAGGTTCCATTAAGGCATTAAGACCGGGGAACGCATCTGTGTGTCATTTTAAGATTTCTTTGGCCAATTCAAAAATAGCAGATCCACAAGCTCATAGCGCGGCACGGAGTGCCACGCTACGAGCTTGTCGATCTGCTATTTTTGAAAAATCGTGAGATTTTTGTTGCAAATCTTTGAATAGATATGTTTTTAAAGCGAACATTTGTAACTCAAATCTTTGCTTCTGGGGGGATTCTACAAAATGTCTCTGGAACTTATAATATATAATAGCCAAAGAAATGTAAAAAATCACACCCAGTGTGAAGTGGGCGGTGTGTGGTCATCACAACATGACTCACTTTAAAAAAAGGATGAATGACTTTTTTTAAAGTCCATACTGCTATTCATAGGGCTGCACATGTGTCATGTGTTTCGCTAGCCAATCACAGTCCTGAATTTGCAAAGTCAGCCAATCACATTACAGTTAGTGGTGATGACACTAGCTGTAATGTGATCGGCTGACTTTGCAAAAGTATCGATTTGCATTAACAATGGAAGGGTTAGGGGGTATACAAATCTTTTGGTCGGTGTCCAAAACTCACTTATAGGGGGCGGCTACACCGCCCCAAAAATCACACGTGTGAAGAGAGTGGGGCCTTTGATGAGTAAATTAGTGTAACTGGTTGCATCCTTGTGTTGCAATCAGTTGCAGCCGTTGAGGCCGTGCTCAAACATACGGACGGACAAACACAGTCAAATGTAGGAGTGGTTGGCACCACTCAAAAAATGACACAGACTTGTTCCCGGTCTAAACGGGTTAACCTTGTTTGCCAACGCTGTGTGTAGAGGCACCTCTTCCACTATCTTAAGCCCACATCGTGTGGGCATATAAAGCCTCCAGGGACCCTGCACTAATTAACCTTGTGGAGACACACTCATGCAGAGGGAGAGAGACTGGGGGCTGGAATAATAAGGAGGGAAGGCCTTTGCCATGGCCATTAGCAGGAAGATTAACACATCCAACTTTCAACGGGGCTTTTCTGACACAAAACCAATATTTGTCTGAGCTCCGGGGTCGCGGGTCCCGGTGCCGCGAACGCCGCGGCTGAATTCTTAAGCGACACGCGTGTTTCTATAGTCCCAAGCTTCACCCATCACACACACACACACGCGCGGCCCACGTCTCTGGCAGCTCTATTAAGAGGATATATGGTGTTTATTGAATATCTGTATATAGAGTGAGTATTACAGAGATATATGATTATTTTATATAGGGTTATTCCGGAACAAATCATCCTATTACCGCCTTTTTTTTCTTCCTCCTTTCTTTTTGCAGGGGGGTTTCAGTTCGGTGGAAAGCCACAGTTTTGTTGTAGCCTTTGTTGTAGGCTTTGCAGATTTATTTATTTATTAATTTAGCGTGTGTGTGTGTGTGTGCGGGGGGGCGGGGGGGGGTGGGGGTTTGAAAAGGCAGTGTTGTTAAAGACGTCAAAATGTGACGAACGTGGGGAATTGAGGCAAAGATAAGATAATTCACACATGAAAATTGATACGATAGAGGAGACAAAACCAAAGGTTATATGTGACGGCTCTTATCTGACTGAGCTCCATGTGCTGCCGGTGGTGGCGTCAATATATGAGCGTGCACGTGGCTCCTCCTCCTTCACCATCGGTTCTTTATCTGGACACGCCATCACACGGCTTTGGCTCTCCATAGCATATCTCCGTCTTTATTTTCCCTTCTCCTCATGTGCTGCTTTTTGATTTCCAGCTTTATCTGTGAAACACACCTGCGTGATATTTGGAATGCTGGCATGAGCCCTGTACTGCGTACCTTAATCCCCTTCTCTAAATTTAACAGTGGAGGAAAAGAAAGTTTCTCACTTCTTAAAGGACGACTTCACCCATTTTCAACCTATCTTCATATAATCGGTCCTCACTAATACTCATGATAAAATGGTACCATTTTTTTCTACTCGTCTGTGTCTCATAGGAGGGCTGTGGACAGTCCAGAAACCCGTCTACCAGTGACATCATCGTTTTTTTTTTCTCATTTTTTATTTAGATTTTTATTAACGCGAGAACAATGGCTTCTATTATTGCATTGGAACTTTCCAGGAATAGAACGCCTGCAGTTTCTATTGGCTTGGATTCCCCATCGATGATGGTAGATGGGATTCTTAAAGGCATTGTAGGGAACATTAAGCCTAAATTTAAAAAATATGTATATATATATTTTTTGCATTTTCTCCCCTCTATCAGCCACTATATAATGATGCTGGGGTGTTTTCCTTCATTGAAACACAGTCCTCTGTCTGAAATCCGTATTTTCCCTTCTGTTTATGTTCATGTTGTTTATGTCCGGGTCGTAAATTAACGCACGCATGTGCGTGTCCGTGCGCGTCCGTGCCCGTATCAACTTTTTACTTTCGGTTTTAAAACGCTCTCAAACTTCTTTTTTGAGGCACATAATTTACTTTTAAAAAATCGTTTGGATAGAATTTAGTTGTTTAGCTTCATATATGTGGTCAATTTATCATGAAAGAGCCTATTTAAAAATATAAATTCAGAGAACCGTAGGGTCGGGCATTTCCGCGAATTGTATCCGCATAAGGCAACCTATTTTGGGCATGACTCATTTAAAAAGTCCCCCCTGCGTCACCCCCTGGTGGTCGGGGAAAAGAACTGCTGGAGGGGCGGTGTTTGACAACAGTTTTTTTCTTTGATTATGTCTGAACTCCCTACAATGCCTTTAACTGTCCACAGCCCCTCCTCTGAGAAAATGGTACCATTTCATCATAAGCATTAGTGAGGAGTGGACCAATTATATGAAGATACAAAATACAGTGGTGAAATACAGTGGTGAAATACAGTGGTGGAAAATATGTACATTTACTCAAGTACTGTACTTAAAGGAGAATTTTGGACTAAAGTTTTCTTACCTTTTCTATGATGTTATGATATCTTAGGATGAATGGTACAGTAGAACAATTTCATAATAGGATAGGCCTTAGGTTAGATCACATATTTTAATAGCTTTTTTTTTATTTATTTTTTAGATCTGACGTTCATAGTGACAGAACACTATGCAACCAAAAAAAAAAAAAAAACTAAGTCTCGCTAGACGAGATTGAGATTTCAATCTCGTCTAGCGAGACTTCTGTTTATATTTTTTTATTTTTTATTTTTTGGACAGTGTTCTGTCACTATGAACGTCAGATCTAAAAAAAAAAAAAAAAAAAAAAAAGCTATTAAAATATGTGATCTAACCTAAGGCCTATCCGCGCACGTTTTAAGCTGTGGCGGACCAGGGATGGAGTTAAGACATTTTTCTACTGTACCATTCATCCTAAGATATCATAACATCATAGAAAAGGTAAGAAATCTTTAGTCCAAAATTCTCCTTTAAGTACTATTTTGAGGTATTTGTACTTTACTTGAGTATTTCCAATTTCCAATACTTTTACTTTTACTCCACTACATCTCAGAGGCAAATATTGCACTTTTACTCCACTACAATTATTTGAACACTTTAGTTACTTTGTAGATTTTGATTATTATCACGAAACATACATTAACCACTTCAGCCCTTTTTACATTTCGGCCATTTGAAAATAGCAGATCTACAAGCTCACAATCCGTCGCGATGCGACGCATTGTGAGCTTGTAGGTCTGCTATTTTCAAAAGATTTGTATACATTTGAAAACTTGAAATGGGACATTCTGCATAATGAGTACACTTACTTTTGGTACTTTAAGTACATTTTGATGCCAATACCTTTGTACTTTTACTCAAGTACCATTTGAATTCCAGACTTGTACTTGTAACAGAGTACTTCTATATTGCAGTTTTGATACTTTTACTGAAGTAAAGAATGTGTGTACTTTTTTCCACCACTGGTGAAGTAGGCTCTCTCCCCCTCTACGTAAAAGAAGACACTGTTGTAGCAGACCTTCATTCAAGTGGTAGAGAATTCCAGAGAGTAGGACCATAATGACTGACGGTACTGATTTAGAATGTGTTGGGAGACCTTTTCTGATCATCTAAGGGGTCTGTATTCAGACAGTGAGCATGTCAACAATGAAGGAAGGCTCTAAGGCTTAGAACCTTGTCAAAAATGGCTTGACGAGTCTAAGCCATTCATACAATTAAAAATCACACCCTGTGTGAAGGTAGCGGCGCCTTTGATACATTTTGTCATCGATATGTGTTTATAATGTGTTTATAGCCACGTGTCATGTGAAGCTTGACCAATCACTTTGTTGACGCACCTGACCAATCAGAACGTTGACGGGTCTGACCAATCAGAACGTTGACGGGTCTGACCAATCAGAACGTTGACGGGTCTGACCAATCAGAACGTTGACGGGTCTGACCAATCAGAACGTTGACGGGTCTGACCAATCAGAACGTTGACGGTGAACACGGACAAAGTCAGGTATAGAGCAGGATCCCCTCTATACCTAAAGGTATAGAGCGGCTAGCGCCGCTAAAAATCACACCCAGTGTGAAGTGAGCGGTGATATTTATGAGTTATTAATTTCATCATGCATCTCGGTCGCCAATCACAGCACGTCCTGCGAAGTGACGTGCTTACATTTTTGACATTATTATTAATTTCATCATGCGTCTCGCTAGCCAATCACAGCGCGTCTGCGAAGTTTGAAGTTAATTTCATCATGTGTCTCGCTAGCCAATCACAGCACACCCAGTGGGTGTGATTTGTTTTAGCCAATCACAGCACGTCCTGCACAGCATGGCGTCACAGCGAAAGACACATTTTCACGACGGAAAGAAAAACTTTCACCACGGATGGGTCCTAAACCCTCTTATAGGAGCGGTTACACCGCTCAAAAACATTAAGAAGTACTTACAAATAAAATGGTTTTAGCCAATACTACTGGCCGCAGCGTTCTGAAGAAGCTGCTTTGTGAGTCCAGCAAAAAGTGCATTTCTCAGACTGCATATCTGACTGTGACAAGAAGCATCTATTTTAGATGATATACCTCAGATGTTAAACATCTTGGAGATATCAGTTACTTATGTGCTTCTGATAGTTAAGATCGGCATCCAAAATCACGCTCAAGTGTTTTGAGCACGATGCCTCAAAGCCTATTGGGACACGCTAAAAGAATCTCTGTTTTTAGACAGATCGGTTGGACATCGTCCAGTGTATCAGATATCAAAGATATCAGTGATACATTTGGATGAGATCATTCGCTGGACTGTGGTAGTTGGCAGAAACACATGCGGTATGTGTTTTCCGCCATCTACCACTGCCAATACCACTAGTACCCCCCAGGGGGGTCCCCAGCTAAATGTGTTAATATAGCATCACAATCATTTTAACCACTTTATCCATTTATACTTTGGCTATTGCTCGCATGTAATTTTAGCTATATCTTATTTGTTAGCTTCATTATGTATCGTGTGTTGAGTACTGACATTTAATAATGTTGCATTTGCAACTGTAATCATTGTTTTTGTATGTTTTTTTTGTGTGGACCCCAGGAGGACTAGCTGGTTGCTATGGCACCAGCTAATGGGGATCCTTAACAAACATCAAATCAAAAAAGTATTCAAAAATAGAAGATGTATAAGCTCACAGCGCGTCACTTTGTGCCGCGCTGCGAGGTTGTGCATCTGCTATTTTTATTTTTATTTTCAAATCCTGAAAATGTTTGGAAGATTTTGAATATATATATATATATATATATATATATATATATATATATATATATATATATATATATATATATATATATATATATATATATATATATATATATATATTTTTTTTTTTTTTTTTTTTTTTTTTTTTTTTCTAACTCTTCTCACTTCTCACTCCTCTTCTGGTGGTCTCTGGCACAAAACATTTTCAGGCGGGGGTCCGCGGCCAAATATATATATATGTCAATTTGGGGGTCCTTGACACAAAAAACATTTTAGAAGCACTGGTTTAGGTCAGATGAAAATGTTACAACGTCGAATTGATCTGGTCGTTAATCGCTCTCTGACCCGGGCAGCGAGGCAGGAGTGGTGGTCAAGGTGATGAAAGGAATAATCACCTTGCATAGATTTGTTTTGTATTACGCAGCATTGTGTATTGCTGTAAAAGTGCCCCCCCCCCCCCCCACCAGTGGTGTAAAGTAACTAAGCACATTTACTCAAGTACTGTACTTGTAAAGGTATTTTTTTTACTTTACTGGAGTATTTCATTTTTTCAGTACTTTTACTTCTACTGTACTCCACTACATCTCAGAGGCAAATATTATACTTTTACTCCACTACAATTATTTGAAAACTTGCAGATATAAATGATTCCATTATAAAACATGCACAAACCACTTTAGCCCTATTGTATACATAGGCTATTTGAAAATAGCCGATCTACAAGCTCACAACGCGACGCGTTGTGAGCTTGTAGATCTGCTATTTTCAAACATTCTAGTACTTTTACTTTTGGTACTTTAAGTACATTTTGATACCAATACTTTCGTACTTTTACTGAAGTCAATTTTGAATTCCGGACTTTTACCTGTAACGGAGTACTCCTACATTGCAGTATTGATACTTTTACTTGAGTAAAACATCTGAGTACTTCTTCCACCAGTGCCCCCCACCCCGGTGACATGCAGGCCAGGGTGACAGCATATGCCATGTGCAGGCAGAGACCTTCTGGGCCTCATGCATAATGCTCTTTGTGTTCCCCAGGAAGGACGGACGAGGAGATGGAGAAGGGAGTCCGTTCCAGAATCTTAAGTTGATCCCAGTCGGTTTCTCATCGCGTTGCTCCTCTCCAACATATGTGTGTATGGGGGTACTAGTGCTCCTAATGTGACTTATAGGGGTAGGAGGGGTACTCAGAAAAAAAGGATATTTATATTGTTATCAGTTGTGGAAAGTAACTACGTACACTTACTTAATTACTGTACTTATGTACAATTTTGAGGGATTTGTACTTTACTTGAGTATTTCCAATTTCCAATACTTTGACTTCTACTCCACTACATCTCAGATCCAACTATTATACTTTTACTCCACTACATGTATTTGAAAACTTTAGTTACTAGTTACTTTGTAGATTTTGATTATTATTACAAAACATGCATTACCCACTTCAGCCTGTACATTTCGGCCATGCTATTTTCGAAAGATGTTTGAATTTCTAAATTTCAAAGACCAATGCTGGGCCCTTGGTTCCACGTTATTTGCCTAAAAAAAAGCTCAATTGTCAGAGTTTGCTCCATGTGCCTTCCTTCATCTCCACAAAAGGTAACTATCACTGGTTTAACCCTTTAAGACCGGGAACGCATCTGTGTCATTTTAAGATTTCTTTTGGGCTATTCAAAAATAGCAGATTTACAAGCTCTTAGTGCGGCACTCTGCTATTTTTGAAAAATCGTGATAATTTGTTTAAATCTTTAAATATGTGACTGGGTACAATGCTTTATGCCGCAAGTTGGAATATAAGCTTTCATATGATGTATCATTCATTGAAATCGGAACATATTTGAAGATGTGCTCATTTGAATCTGGTTATCTATAATAGTGCAAACTGAGATAATCCCTTGTAAAGAATTGTCACTTCGAGCACCTCTCAGCTCCAGGTAATGGGCGTGAACAATGGGTAATTTATTCATCCTAGCCACTCCTCTAATCACTCCCCCATTGACACCTTTCAGTCGAGGTCTATGAAAACAAGCCCAAAAGAAACGACCAGTTTCACCCAAGTAGCCCTATTAAATCAGCTATTTTCAAAAAGAATCTTGAAAGCAAGCCCAAATAAGCAGTGGTGGAAAAAGTACTCAAATGCTCTACTTAAGTAAAAGTACCAATCCTGCAATATAAAAATACTCCGTTACAAGTGAAAGTCCAGTATTAAAAATTTACTTGAGTAAAAGTACAAAAGTATTGGCATCAAAATGTACGGTACTTAAAGTACCAAAAGTAAAAGTACTAAATATTTGAGAATATACGCATCGCATCGCGACGCGTTGTGAGCTTAAGTACAGTACTTGAGTAAATGTACTTAGTTACTTTTCACCACTGCAAATAAGCAGCTACATGTCGTCGTGGCGTCTTTGTTGAACTGCAACCTTTGTTAAAAGCGAACCTTTGTAACTCAAATCTTTGCTTCTGTTGGGTCGTTGGAACAAAATGTTTTGCGATGGGGGTCCACGGCCAAATACATATCATTTTGGGGGTCCTTGACATGAAAAAGATTGACTGATATTATAGCAACATACGTTTTTTTTCAGAAAACTGTAAGGATTTAGAAGACATTTGTAGAATCCCCCAGAAGCAAAGATTTAAGTTACAAATGTTAGAAAAATATATATATTCAAAGATTTGCACAAATTGTCAAGATTTTTCAAAAATAGCAGATCTACAAGCTCGGTGCTGCGCTATGAGCTTGTAGATCTGCTATTTTTGAATAGCCAAAGAAATCTAAAAATTACACAGATTCCATGACGATCCAAGACCAGCCTAATGACAGGCGAACCAACCAATATGCCACCCTCCCATAGAAATCAAACTGCCCCGGCTTGCTGCGTCATTTATTGACATGGCCTCAGCCTGAGGGAGCTTCAAATATGAAAGTCAAACATGAGAAAATAGAAGAAATAGATGAGTGGTTGAAAGGTACGACTGAAAAAAAATAATACGCTTTGAAAGAAAATCAAAGCTAAGACAGAAACACTGAACGTGTCAATATCATAGAGGTATAATATAACTAGAGGGCGGATTGCCCCGCCCCCAGCTATCATTTCAATGAATGTGCTCACTGGCGTTTTGAAGCACCCGGAAGCCTGCCGGAAGTAGAATTATTGAGTCGTTTTTGGACACACCGTAGATTTATGAGCATGCGCGGTAGTGTCCTTTTTGCGTTCTACGGCAGCCCGTGTGTCAAGGATTGAACGCGAGATATTTATGAAATTCACTGGAGATGCCTATGTATATGTAAATGCATATGTATTTATGTATAATATGTTTACATATTTATATCTATATATATAAATATATATCAGTATGTTTTGCTCGCGCATGTATTTCTCCCCGCCTGCAGTTCCAGCTTTGGCCACTGGGGTGGCGGCTTCAAGATTTCTCAGCGGTTCTGGGGGCTTGGTCAATATAGGACATAGTGGCGGCCATTTTGTGGTGCCACCGATAGAAAAATTATATAAATAGTTTTAAGCCTGGAACCAAGCCACCCAGGGTCCTGGTGAATCATGACCATAAAACATGTGATTATGTGTCCAAAAATATTTGAAAACCACCAAAATGTTTTGTTAAATATAGTATATCATAATTAAATATTCTAATATATATTTTTGTTGCCAGACCCAAGGGGTAACACGATGAGACCTCATATTTTGATGGGGAAACTGTATGACCTGGGTGTTAACACCAATATCACCAGATGGGTGGAGTCCTTCCTGACTGATCGGGTACAACATGTCAGGGTGAACAAAGCAATATCTCTCCCTACAACCAACACGGGGGCTCCGCAAGGGAGCGTGATCTCACCGGTATTGTTCACTCTGTACACAAGCGACTGTAGTAGTGACTCAGATAACACCTGTATCGTTAAATTTGCCGACGACACAGCTATTGTTGGTCTGATTGAGAACGATGAGATCGGCTACCGAAGAACAGTGGATGAGTTTGCTGGTTGGTGCAAGAGTAACTTCCTTCAATTGAATATTAAGAAAACTAAGGAGGTTATATTTGATTTTAGGACTAGTGCTCATGCACACCAGCAAATAGTTATTGATGGGGATGGGGTGGCGACTGTTGAGGAATACAAGTATTTGGGTACAACAATTGATTCCAAGCTGACATGGAATTCCAACGCTGATGCCATCTATAAGAAAGGTCAGCAGAGGCTGCATTTTATGCGCAGACAAACTGAGACAGTATGACGTGGAAAAAAGTGTAATGGTACTCTTCCATCGATCCTTCGTGGAGAGTGCACTGACTTTCTGTTTTGTTTCCTGGTATGGCTCATTATCATTGGTTAATAAGAACAAACTCCATAAAATCATCAATGTATCCAGCAAGATAGCTGGGGTACGACATGAGAGTATGGCAGCAATAATGTATGAGACCCGGGTGCTTACGAAGGGGAGAGCTATTGCTAGGGATAGAACGCACCAGTTATACAGTCAATACCACCTTTTACCATCAGGACGACGGTACACAGTGCCGATGTTGCAGGCTAGGGCTTCAAGATCATTTGTCCCTACAAGTATAGGACTCCTGAACAAACAGGCCCCATCTCAGTTCTGTGCATAAAATAAAATGTAATGTGATGCCTCTTGAACCATGACTGGTTGCCTTGTCTAGTTGTATGTATTTTGTAATTATGTTTTGTGTTTGTGATTTTTTGTATCCTGATGGCTGCTTGGCACAAAATTAAAAGTATCTATCTAACACAGAATCAAATGTTTTATATGATTCACGATTCACCAGGAGCCTGCTGGCTTGGTTCCAGGCTTAAAATAGTTAATATGAATATTTTCTGAAATCTCTATGGGAAAAAAATCAATGGCGCCACAAAATGGCCGCCACGGCTATGATCAGGAAGAACGTTTTTTGCTGGTGAAGCGGCTACAGGTGCAAAACATATTCTAATGGGAGGGACACTAGTAAAGATATAGTTTGTGAACCACTGTGACTGGTCTGGAGACTGCAAATATCTCTGATGTGGCCTTGTTCTGTAGCGTGAGAACAAAGGCATCGTTCTTCCTTTAAGGGTGCAGTTGTCTCTCTCTCTCTCTGTCCCTCCTACCCCACTTTCTCACACTCTCACTTCCCCGTCCCTTCCCTGTTAACCCATTAAGACCGGGAACGCAACTGTGTCATTTTAAGATTTATTTGGCTATTTTTTTTAAAATCTTGAAAATGTGTTGTAAATCTTGGAATATGTATTTTTTTTAAGCGAACATTTTTAACTCTGTTACAACTTCTGGGGGTCCCTGGAACAAAATATTTTGAGATGGGGGTCCACGGCCAAATAGCCTACATATCATTTTTGGAGAACCACGTTTTTTCAAACACTGTATGAAACTGATTTGGAAGACATTTGTAGAATCCCCAGAAGCAAAGATTTGAGTTACCAATGTTTGCTTTAAAAATATATATATTCAAAGATTTGCACACGATTTTTCCAAAAAATAGCAGATCTACAAGCTCATAGCACAGCACCGAGTGCCAGGCAATGAGCTTGTATATCTGCTATTTTCTAAGAGCCAAAGTATACAAATAATGGTTAAAGTGGTTACGTAGATACGTTCCCGGTCTTAAAGGGTTAATTTACCTTCCTCTCTATGTGTTGAGCATTTCCTCGGTAATAAGATTTGACCTCCAAGTTTATGAGTGACTTCACGAGGGAGATTAATTTCAGCCAGTGCACATCTCAGATATTGACTGATTATATAAGACGTGATGATATAAGGCCAGATCACATTTTTGTGGGGGGAAAAAGGGGGAGAAAAGTGTCTGTTCAGCCCAGGGTGTAAGATTGGAGTGAAGTTAACTTATTAAGTATAGCCATATATTTCAACTTCTGTAGAAAGCCTGACTGCATGTGTGATAAAATATTCTTTAACCCATTAAGACCTGGAACGCATCTGTGTCACTTTAGATTTCTTTGGCTATTCAAAAATAGCAGATCTACAAGCTCGTAGCGCGGCACCGAGTGCCGCGCTACGAGCTTGTAGATCTGCTATTTTTGAAAAATCGTGAATTTTTTTTTTTTTTTTTTTTTCCCGAAAAACTGTTAGGATTTTAGAAAATGTTTAGAAGCGGCCTCAGGTCTTCATGTGTTAAATATCATTATGCTGTTTCATTGCATAATGCCATGTGGACCATTAGCCTGCCGTGGCCACATTTACAACTCCATAAATTATGAATCACTCTCCTTTCATCACAGCTGGAATGCTCTACCTGATTTGCAAATTACATGCAAGAAAACATTGACGGCGCAAAATAGCACCAGCCCACCTCAACACACAGAATGCCACAATCAAAGCTGGGTGTGTGTCTAATGAGAGTATAGTCCACGGGACCGCCTGGAGAGCCCGGTGTCCCCCGGAGGCGGGGGTCCCCCGGACCGGAGCCAGTACCCAGCCTCGAGAAACAACCTCAACTCAATGGAAATAACATTGACAGGCATCAGTTTGTTATTTGTTTTAAAACAAGCTTACCGTCGTTTATTTTCCCTTGCAATTTTGAGAGTAGCCAATTATTCATTCTCCCAATTTTGTCATTATGCCAATTCCCAAATTCTCCATACACTTATTATCTCCGCCTGGCTGGAACAGTTGGGAGGTGCAGATTATGTTTTCACCCCTGTCTGTGTGTGTGTGTGTGTGTGTGTGTGTGTGTGTGTGTGTGTGTGTGTGTGTGTGTGTGTGTGTGTGTGTGTGTGTGTGTGTGTGTGTGTGTGTGTGTGTGTGTGTGTGCGCGTGTGTGCGTGTGCGCGTGCGCATTCGTGCGTGCGTGTGTGTATACTTAAGTACAATTTTGAGGTATTGGTACTCTCAGAGGCAATTATTGTACTTTTACTCCACTACAATTATTTGAAAACTTTAGTTACTAGTTACTTTTTAGATATAAATTATGATATTATGGTACATACATTAACCACTTTAGCCCTATTTTATACATAGGCTATTTGAAAATAGCCGATCTACAAGCTCACAACGCGTCGCATCGCGACGCGTTGTGAGCTTGTAGATCTCCTAGTTTCAAACATTTTAGTACTTTTACTTTTGGTACTTTAAGTACATTTTGATACCAATACTTTTGTACTTTTACTGAAGTACATTTTTAATTCCGGACTTTTACTCGTAACAGAGTACTTTTACATTGAAGTATCGATACTTTTACTTAGGTAAAACATTTGAGTACTTTTTTCCACCACTCATTGTTAAGCATGTCCCTTCAAACAGGTTGGTGTGATGCAGAGAAAATCCAGAAACCCTATTCTGACTGCAACCCACCAATATTTAGGCTTACATGTACTGTATGATCTGAATGTAATATAGAGAGAGGATACCCTAAGGGGGCCCTAAGGCAGGCGGACCCTCGGGCAGAGAGGGGGGGTGGGGGGCATTAAGAATGGACGCATGCACACACACTGCATCGCCCACTCCACACAACTTTCTCATAGCCTGAGATTCCCTGTGGCGCTTCATAATTCTATCTGGTATCCAGGTCAGCCCCTGGTACAGCAACACAAACACTCTCTTCAAGTGCACACACTGTAGAGATTATTAGTGAAACATAAATCAAGGAAAAGCAAGAGAGGAATGGGGCCCATGGCGCGAAACAGGGGGCGATTATCAACTCAAAATGTGCACTCTTTCCAATAAAATCATGAAATATGACCGTACGAGTCCAGAGAGGTGGGACGTACTTAATCCATTTAGACCGGGAGCGCAGCTGTGGGTCATTTTTTAAGATTTCTTTGGGCTATTCAAAAATAGCAGAATCTACAAGCTCGTAGCGCGGCACCGAGTGCCGCACTACGAGCTTGTAGATCTGCTATTTTTGAAACATCGTGAACATTTGTGCAAATCTTTGAATACATATGATTAAGCGAGCGTTTTTAACTCAAATATTTGGGTCCCTGGAACAACATAATTTGAGATGGGGGTCCACAGCCAAATACATGAGCATTTGGGGGTCCTTGACATGAAAAAAGTTTGAGAACCACTGATATTATAGCAACATAAGTTTTTTCAAGGTCATTTGTAGAATCCCCCAGAAGCAAAGAATTGAGTTAAAAAAATATATATTCAAAGACTTGCACACATTTTCACGCTTTTCCCCAAAAAATGCTCGTAGCGCGGAAACCGAGTTTCGCGCTTGTAGATCTGCTATTTTTGAATAGCCAAAGAAATAAAAAAAATTACACAGATGCGTTCCCGGTCTTAATGGGTTAAAAGAACATTACTAAGAGGTCTTCTCCGAGGTTAGGGCATGTTTACATGCAGTGAATTTGAAGTGGCTCCACTTCAAATGGAGACGACCGTATCTAAAAACGTGACCATTGCAAGATTGTTAAAGAGCTGGTGCCATGGTTTTGCACTTTTTCTGTTTTTCATGTGTCTATGAGGTTGATAGAACTTCATTAAGCCCCCTGGTGGTGGTTTTATGGTGTTTTATGTCTTCTCTGACTATTTGGAGTTTCTTCCTGGAGACTGAAACCTTGAGGGTCAAACGTGCCAATAGAAAAACAGCCCTTTAGTGACATAGTAAACACATACCCTCCCCCTCATTATAATAACACAACAGGTGTGGGCATGAGGAGGAGGAGGGACTAGGACAGGTGGGTGGTGCTAAGGTGGTGGAGGAGGTGCTAAGGTGAGAACCAGTTATACTTAATGAACTGGAGGCGTGTCCACATAAAAACATAATTTTAACAATTTCTGTACACTTTTTTGAAAGAAATCTTCCTCCTAGTATAACCATAATACCTGATGATTATGTTTTAGGGGGGCGAAAATCACTGAAGAGCCTAGAGCCGTGCGTGTGCCAACGTACACTGACACACACACACACACACACACACACACACACACACACACACACACACACACACACACACACACACACACACACACACACACACACACACACACACACACACACACACACACACACACACACATTATTAATTGTATTATTAGCAGCAGTGTTAAATTTCCGTGTACTACAAAAACAGCCCATTTTGATGCCCCTTTGAGCAAAAGCGATATTATCTTTAAAAAATAGTTATGGCAGCAAAAAAACAAAACAGAATGTTGGCTTCACAGAACCCCCCCCCCCCCCCCCCTCCCTTTACTGTGGACCTCTTTGTAGACACTTTAAAACATCTGTGTTCTCTGAAACTGTACATCATCTTACATCACAGAAACATGATGTTAACCCACCAACTTAATTGGTGGGTTGGAGGGGGGGATTACTTAGCTCAAGGGATGGAAAATGTGTTTTAAAAAAAAAAAAAAGTGTAATATATAATTCAACAAAAGGCAGTACAACCCTTATCCGGAGCTACTTTCAGTAAACAGTGCCTATAGTCAACCAACCAACAGTGAAAATGGTTGAAGAATCACAGCGCTTACAGTATGTGCTAAATCGTAACTAGGATAGCAGGTTGAACTTGACATCAAACCTGGAATATACTTACCTAAACTGTATTCTCTCAATTAGAGACTTAAAGTAGGGTAAGTGATAGTTTTGGGTATTTTTTTGTTTGCTAAAAAGGTTAAAGTACTATATTCTGATAGTAATCATTGCTACAGAGCGTTTGCTCGGCCACAGGGGTCTCTCCAGCTCTTTAGTAAACAGACTATAGTACATTTTCAGGTAGGTGACAACATTTAAGCCAATCAGTAGAGAGCACTGAAAATGCATTTTCTGTTTAATAAAGAGCTGGAGAGACATGGGAGACTCCTTTTACTGTAGTAACTGTATGTTACTCTTATTTTAACCAAAGTAAATCACTTACCCTACCTTTAACTGCTGTATAATTGCATTTCAAGTCATAAACCTTGAAGAAATCACTTCTAAATGTGAGAAAAAGAACATTGTTTATTTGACTTCAGACATGGTCCAATGTGGATAGAGGCGAGCCTGGTCATCTTCTGATGCAACCATGGCCAGCCAGCCAGACAGCCCACAAAGTGAAAAAAGAAAAGAAAGAGATGATAGCTGTGAAATCCAATCCCTGATTCATATCATCAAGACCCTTTGTGGTAAATAACCACGTCAAGATTCCCCCGCCAGAGGTTTCCACATCCAGGCGTACAATGTCTAGAGCGCGGGGGCTAGACAACACAGGGCTATTACAGTATGTGTGCCCACAGAATCTCATCAGACACACCGTTCCACTTCACCTCTGCTTGGCTCTCTCCTTTAGCATTGCACTGATTAGCCCTCTAACCCATTCGGTACCGGGGGACGCATCTGTGTCACTTTTTAGATTTCTTTGGCTATTCAACAAAAGTAGTAGATCTGCAAGCTCATAGCGCGGCACCGAGTGCCGCGCTATGAGCTTGTAGATCTGCTATTTTTGAAACATTTGTGGAAAATGTGTGCAAATTTTAGAATATATATATATATATTTTCAAAGCGAACATTTTTTAACTCAAATCTTTGCGTCTGGGGGGGTCCCTGGAACAACATATTTTGAGATGGGGGTCCGTGGCCAAATACATACCATTTTGGGTGGTCCTTGACATGAAAAAGTTTTGAGAACCACTGATATTATAGCAACATACGTTTTAAACTGTTAGAGATTTAGAAGTCATTTTGTAGAATCCACCTGAAGCAAAGACTTGAGTTACAAATGTTTGCTTAAAAAAAAAAAATATATATATATATATATATATATATATATATATATATATATATATTCAAAGATTTTCGCACATTTTCACACATTTTCACACATTTTCAAAAATAGCAGATCTACAAGCTCACTCGGTGCCGCGCTATGAGCTTGCAGATCTGCTGTTTTTGAACTGCCCAACGAAATCTAAAAATGACACAGACGCGTTTCCCGGTCTCAATGGGCTAAATTAGATTCCAGCATGGCGCTATCATTGTGACGTGGCTTTGTGTGTGTGCGCGCCCTCCCCTGTCCCTCGCCCTCCTCTCGTTTCACGTCCCCCCCCTATCTCTATATCTGCTCTTTCTTTTTTCTTTTTAGATTTCTCTCTTTCGTGTCTGCGCTGCTTTCGTTCCACTAAAGGGCTGACATTTGAGCCGTTCTCAGACGAGGCAATACATTGCTGTTGACATGACAACAGAGAGAATTTCCGAGCGTTGTGTGGGAGTCTGAGAGAACGTAGAAAACAACTTTTTCTTTCCGGCTTTAATAACCTGCAGTTCAGCTATCATGAACGCTTTTACAAACCAGAACTGGCTTCACTACTCTCACCAAGCAGCGTCATTCAATTACCCCTTCTATCTCTGATTATGATTAGCTACTGAATGCTGGAACGTTTGATCGTATACCAGAAGAAAACAACGCATCATTCACATGACACATCTGCACAATCCCTATTGTAATCGCTCATAATCAATATAAAGTACAACCTACCGTGGAGGGGGTCATAATTGATTATCAGTATGATTGAGCATTAATCTTCATATTCTTTCCTCTTTCGTTCACTGATCTGAGGCAGCCAATGAAGACAGCTGGAGGAGAATCCACATGTTGTATGTAAGATATGACATGCATGCATATATATGTCTCTATATATGTACATGTACATACATATATGTGGACATAGAAGAGACATATATTTCCTATATATCCACATATATGCACATATATGAACCTGAATATGGTATATATGCAGCATATATTCTGCATATACTTGCCATATATTGGCAAAAAATATATATATAGAAAAAAATATGTATACCAAAAAAAAAAAATGTTATGTTATGTTATGTTATCTTTGTTTTATGTATGGATAACGTATAGATAATTTCATTCATTAATTAATTCCATGCCAGGCATAAGTCACCGTAGACCACACCAGAGCTGTGTGGTGTGACAGGGCCCAGTGTGTGTGTGTGTGTGTGTGTGTGTGAGACGTGTTTGACCATGCTGCCTTTTTTTTTTTTTCAACCATTGCCCCGGCAGGTGTTTCACGTAAGGTATACTTTATTATACATGGTATTTTCTGGGGGAGCTGCCAGATCCACACCGGCCCCGCAAGCTCAGGAGAGACGGAGTGAGAGTGAAAGAGCCTATTGTTTTCTGTGTGGAGAAAAAAAAGAAAGAAAGCCCGGAGGCAGGTGATGAGTGGGCAGAGTGCAGGTTGTCGGGGGGGGTTGGGGGGGGGGTCACCCGTGGAACAAGCTGAGCGTGCTGACACGCTGCCCCCACTCGCCTCCGCTAAGGTACACTCCAGCCTTGAATGTGAAACAGCACGGGTATATAGGCCTGTTTCCGGCCGTATAGCAGGGCAGCCTGTTGTGCATACGTTGTGAGGGGACGCCTATAGGGATATGCCACGATATGAAAATGACATGTTGCGATTGTTGTGGCAAAAATAATTGCGATTAACGATGTTAATCAAAATATGCTTAAAGCGGCACTTTCGTTAACCACTTGAAACCCCCCCAACATACCTATTACGGTGGGAACGTTCGCCGAAAAATAGCCGATCTACGAGCTCACAATGCGTTGCAACGCGTTGTGAGCTTGTGGATCGGCTATTTTTGGAGAATCAAATGCACTCTTTACAGATCCGTTTTATATCTAAGTATATATAAGTATATAGAGGGTTTAAGTAGAACTGAATTTGCTGCTCAACAAAAGCTAATTCATCCTAATGTATGACAGAGGACAATTTCTCGATGAATTAAAATCTCAACACACACACACACACACACACACACACACTCACAAATGCACACGCACACACATAACCGAGTATGTGTAGATAAATGTGGATATAATATGTACTGTATACATAGCATGCACAAACACTTACACATTAGTGTAAACAAAGCCATCTGTTTTCAGTGAAACTGTGTTTGGTTGTAATACGTAATTCATCATCTCGAGGCTGTGTATTGCCTTAAGGTATAGCGTATAGTGCTGTATTGTTGCCCCAGGAAAGCTATTACCAAACTTATTTTGTTTGCTTTAATCTTTAATCTGAACAGACAATTGCGTGGCAGCGTGCGTCTCACTCCATCTGTCTCCTGCGTTGCTCTCCTAAATGATTTCATAATTCATCCTTTAACTTGATCTACCGCTAACTCAAAAGTTGCGTTTCTCAATCCTCGAACGTGATTGGTTCAAAAAAAGTAGACAGCCCGTCTTATAAGTAGAAGGTGAATTGCGAACCGAGGGAACAATGTCAAAATGATAAGCGGGAGAGGGATGCAATTACAGATCCCATTTGGAAGATTGAACACCACTTAAAGATCATAAAACAATAAACTCCACTACAAATGGTGCTTTCAGCATTGAGATTCACTGGGAGGCCCCCTCACATTTAATCAGCGCTTTTTTTAATAATGTTTACTGATCGGCGCCACAGAGTTCTCCAGGTGTGTAATTGGCATTCTGCTCCTTTCCCCCGTTTCTGAGGCAGGGGAGTGTTTCGACTCTGAACAGAATCCATTGTGTGTCTAATAAAAAAAATAAAAAAACGGGTCCAAAATCTGATAAATACCCTTTAAGCAAAACAACTTCTAATTAACCCAGTAAGACCGGGAACGCATCTGTGTCATTTTTATGATTTCTTTGGGCTATTCAAAAATAGCAGATCTGCTATTTTGTCATTTGTCAAACATTTGTCAAACATTTGACAAATGTCTTTAAAAAAAAAACATTTTTTGTTGCTATATAAGTGGTTCTTAAACTTTTTCATGTCAAGGACCCCCAAGATTATATGTATTTGGTCGCGGACCCCCATCTCAAAATATTTTGTTCCAGGGACCCCCCCAGAAGCAAAGATTTGAGTTACAAATGTTCCCTTTAAAAAAAACAAAACATATATATTCAAATATTTGCACAAATCTTGTGAAAAAAAAAAAGCTATGAGCTTGTAGATCTTTTTTTTTTTTTATAGCCCAAAGAAATCTAAAATGACACACAGATGCGTTCCCGGGCTTTAATGGGTTAAAACCCCTCTCCTCCTGGCAAACCAACAGCGCCTGCTCCCTGTCTGTCCACAGCTTGATATGCAAGCCTGTTGGTCAGCGAGGGTGGGGTTGGGGGGTGGAATGAAACACTTCCCCCCCCCGCCCCCTCCTCCTTTCCAGGCCAGAGAGAGCTCATAGTTCAGGGCACATTTTCCTCTTCCAATGACAGCTCGTCCCAAGGGACTGACACTTATTCTAGTGTGGCGGAGTGAGAAGTGGAGGCTGGAAGAAGGCTGCTCGTTCGTGGCACTCCCACTCCTCGCATGGCCGGTGATAGACCAGACTTCCGCCAGAGAGAGGCCAACGGGGTGGCCCAGTGGTTCACCTCCAAACGACCTCGCATGGGACCCCGGCGGGGCCAAGCAAGCAACACTCACAGGGCAATAGCAAGGGTCCTATATAGCCTGCACAGCAAGGAATGCACACTAAAATGCCAGGTCCACTGCACACCCCAGACGTCCCAGATGAATCAGGCTTGAATGATATCACGCGCGCGCTGGGTTCAAGTACAGGTGACAGTGGCTTTTGGACAACTAGACAACTGGAGTGATGCTTGTGTGACACTAAATCGAGAGAGAGAGTACCAAGCTGTTACAGGGGACGATATTAACCCATGCAATCCCGGGGAACGCATCGCTCTGTCATTTTACGATTTCTTTGGGCTATTTTAAATATTTTTTTGGGGGGGGGGGGGGGGGGGGGGTGGGGTTTAAAATAAAGGGTTTCTGCCTTTATTGATAGGAAAGTAGGTTGACAGGAAATGGGCAGAAATGGGAGGTGACACGCAGCAAAGGTCGTCGGTATCGGGAGATGAATCCGTGACACGCTGGATTACTAGCGCATGTGGTGTGCGCCTGGACCGCTAGGCCCTAGATCGACCATTTTTGAAAACTCATGAACATTTGTGCAAATATTTGAATTTTTCTTATGTTTTTAAGCGGACATTTGTAATGTTCACTTAAAAAAAAATATATATATATATATACATATATATATATGTATATATATATATATATTCCAAGATTTTGCACAAATTGTCACAATTTTTCAAAAAAGCTCGTAGCTTGTATATCTGCTATTTTTGAATAGCCATGAATCTTGTAATGACACAAATGATGTTTTCCAGAGAGTTATAGTACAGCATTTTGGGCATGGTTAAAGATCCCCAATCGTCTTTTCAAAAGCCGGTCACGATTCTGTTGAATGCAGTCCGACTGCTAGCTCATTGGAAAGAGCTGATCAAAAATCAATGCTGTTTACTTTCAATAGGGTTTCAGGTAGAGATGATTTGAGCCAGAAGATGATAAAAATGAAATCTCACAGCCTACTTTCTCTCTTCAGGCGGCAAAGAAGCCTCTCTATTCTTTGCGGGCACACATCATAAATATCACAAACAATGCTGGTATGCATATTTCATCAAAGGCCTGGCACATCACAATCTTATCATCAATTTAACATCATGATTGATTATGGATAAAAGCATATAGACTGCACGACAACACCAGCTTCTTCTCAGAGATTTTGCTTTGAGGAATTCGGTAAATGTATAAATATTGATTGTTGCTTGGTAACATAGATATTCTGGGCCTGTCACATCCCTTGTCACCAATACATTTCCTACGGGGAATTACAATGAAAGTTTCGGTGACAAGATTGGTGTACAACACATACTGCAATGTACGTATACTGTATGTATTTACACATGCTTGTAGATCTGCAATTTTTTAAAGCAAAATCTTGGATTTTTTTTGCAAATCTTTGAATATATATATTTTTTCTAAAGCAAACATTTGTAACTCAAATCTTTGCTTCTGGGCGTTCTATATGTCTTCTAAATCCTAATAGTTTTTTGAAGAAAAAAAAAGACGTATGTTGCTATAATATCAGTTGTTCTCAAAAATAATATGTATTTGGCCGTGGACCCCCATCTGAAAATGTTTTGTTCCAAGGACCCCCAGAAGTTGTAACAGAGTAAAAAAAGAATCGCTTTAAAAATATATATATATTCAAAGATTTTTACAAATTGTTCACAATTAAAAAAAAATAGCAGATCTACAAGCTCATATAGATATGCTATTTTTGAATAGCTAAAGAAATCTAAAAATGACACACAGATGCGTTCCCGGTCTTAATGGAATAATTCTTAAACCCTTACAGGTCAATTTGATGCCATTTGATTCAAAAAGATTTGTTACATGATTGCAGAATGGTGTCTGGCAGCTTGCTAATGCTCCGACCCCAATGTAAATCCTTCAGTGCCATTTCTCTGATGAAAAGATCAATGGTTTACACCACCAGTGTACAGTAAAGTTTGCTTCCATCTCCTATAAAGTGCTGACTGCATGCCATCTGTAGGCAGCAGGCCTTTTGTATTGTTGTGTGTGAGCAAATAAAATTGCGTGATTCATCTTAAATCCCTGATCCATTTAAAACGTCTGTTTTGTGGTTGATAACTTTTCTGGTCGTGGCAAAGAGAGGAATATTATGAAACACTTTTATGACATAAAACAAAACTATTATGGAGCTACTTTGAAAGAGAGATGTGTGCATCTTTTCTTTTTCTTCCACACAATAGAGCATTTACACAACACAATATTAAGAAATTGCAGCCTGGTCACCAGAGAAAATATTGTCACAGTACGATTAGCCTCGATCTCCAGGCTTTTATTGTTTAGTTTTACTAAAAAATAAAAGCCTGGACCAGCGCGTCGGTGTACCCCGGTATAGGACGTGTTTCATTTCCCCAACCAACCAGAGTGCAGTGGGCGTCGCTCGTAATGTTGTGTTGACGGGGCGGGGGCTGACGGACAGATCGGTGAACCAATGGGATCAGGCGCATTTTCTCCGTGCTGATTTTAAACCCGCCCCTCTATACACGAAAGCAGGAAGGCTAGTGCAGCCTACAGTACGATTTGCAGAAACGTACTGTGATAAAAAAATATATATATATATCCCAAAAACGTTGCATGTAACCTTAACCTTAACCCTAACCTTAAAGGTAGGGTAAGTGATATTTTTTGGTTAAAACAAAAAGTGTTTTGTTAAAAGGTTAAAGCACTATATTCTGATAGTAATCATTGCTATAGAGTGTTTGTTTAGTAACAGGAGTCTCCGTGTCTCTCCAGCTCTTTAATAAACAGAAAATACATTTTCCGGTAGGTGTCAAAATCTCAGCCAATCAGGAGAAAGTACCCATTTTTAAGCTTCATTTTTATAGTGTTCCAGTTCCAATCTTGTCAGCTCATTTCTTAGTGTCATCACTTCCAATTTCACTTGTTTAATCTATATCCTGATTGAGTTCTCTATCCTAATTAGATAAAATTGGAAATGAAACTGAAACTGAAACGAAAATGCATTTTCTGTTTTATAAAGAGCTGGAGAGACAAGGAGAATCCTTTTACTGAACAAACACTCTATAGCAATGAGTACTATCAGAATATAGAGCTATTTAACACCTATTTTAACCAAAGAAAATCACTTACCCTACCTTTAACCTTCACCCTAACCCTAAATTTAACCTTAACCCTAACCCTAATCTCAACCCCTAAACCTAACCATAAACCTAAACGTTGAAATGCAACGTACCTAAAAATGTCCAATGTTTGTGGCCCAGAAACGTTGTCAATGGCAACGTTTCCTCTGGCAATAGGGTTGCAAATTGTGTATTATAGCAACTTATTGCATTTCAGAAGATTTAAAACAATTCAATGCACTCTCTCTTTCTGAATGCAGATGCACTTAATCTTGGTATTTTATAAATATTCACCCCTCTGCAAACCAATTCCCCATAAATGTCTTGTGTTATCTGAGCATTTGAACACAGCCAGGCTTCACGGCAGAAAGCTCAAAGCCACAGGATCTCAAGAATTTAAGAGGCTGAATGTCACAGATGTGTATCTCTTGTGGCATGTGTTGTGCTCCACACTTCACACGGCTTTCCCTCCCTATCCGGGGATGCAGGGGGAAAACAACCACATAACAGCAGAAAAAAAGAGAATAGAGAAAAAAGAAAAGAATACTAGAGTTTAGAATCTTTAGCCTTACTAGCAGTGGGGCTCTACGGATGGTAACGTTGGTTGATCGGTCCAACACTTAAGTCCAGGGGTCTTTCAGGTCAAGGACCCCCTAGCTGAGACAGAGATGAAGCAGGGACCCCTCATATTGTATAAAATTGTGTTTCAGATTAAACCTTTTTTGTTTACTTGGTCTGCTCCTTTTTCCCGTCAACCCCTATATCTCTTTGCCAAAAATAGCCGATCTACAAGCTCACAACGCCTCGCGCTGCGAGGCGTTGTGAGCTTGTAGAACGGCTATTTTTGGCAAAAGTTAGCCTCAGAAAAGGGATGCCAAGGTTCAAGTGGTTCAAAAAAAATCATATCACACAAAGATTTGGCGGACCCCCTGTAGTAACTCTGAGGACGCCTTAGGGGTCCCGGAACTCCTGTTGAAGACCCCTGGATTGCCATTGTACTATGTGCACCTTCACGCCCTGGTGGATGATCCCTGCAGACCCCAGGGGCGTTTCCTCTAGCGCCACCATTAGGCCACAATTTCCACTTGCACCCAAGATACCTATCTCAAAATATAATGGGCAGTTAGCAGAATGAATCCTACTGTATTTGGTGACTCTATGATCTTCTTTCTAGTGTGATCTGGAGTGAATTAACAATAAATGCCCAATTAAAAAAAAAACATTTTAGCCTCACTCACTAAGTAGAGCACAGGGCTCTCTGGTGGTTCAAAGCACCAGTTTGGTCCCAACCACTTTGGTCCGGCAGGATGATTAATATTAATAATCTTTATTTAGCACTTTTTAACCATTTTCTACAGAACAATTTAAAAAAATATTTCCATCCTTTTAAAAAAAAAAAAGCAAAAAAATCAGATCTACAAGCTCACAACGCATCGCGTTGGGAGTTTCTGAGTCGGCCATTTTCACGCAACACCATTGTACGACAAAAACTACAAAATAGAGCTTAAATGGTTCAAACAGAGTTACAAAGATAAAACAAAGGGACAAGTATGCGAGAAACATAATAAAAGAGCATAAAAATAGATAAGAAGCACACACCGCAGACTTTAATCAGGTAGTAAAATCAAGTATATAAAAGTGTGTTTTTTTAAGACAACCACTTAAACCGTCTATACTTAAACCAGGGCTTAGTTGACCGGGGTTCGGCTCTGTACTTTTCTCTCCATACCAGGGGTCTTCAATAGGGGGTCTGGGACCCTTAGGGGGTCCTCAGAGTTACTACAGGGGGGCCGCCAAATCTTTGTGGGAAAGAATAATTTGTTTTGCATCAACCGCTTGAACCCCAGCAGCATCCCTATTCTGAGGAGAGCTTTAGCTGAAAATAGCACTGCGAGGCGCTGTGAGCTTGTAGATCTGCTATTTTCGGCAAAGAGGTTTGGCGTAGAGTGAAAAAAGAGCAGACTAAGTGCACAGTGAAAGGTCAAGTTTAGTAAGTATTCATGGTTTCAGTGGTTAAATGTCAGAAAATACACATAATACTCTAAGAAGATATCTATGACATTTGATACAATAGTGGGGGTCCCTGCTTCATCTCTCTCTCCGCTAAGGGGTCCTAGGGCTGAAAAACCTCAAAGAACCCTGCTCTGCACTAATACTTTTTCACCAGAAATAGCCCATCGACAAGGCGTTGTGAGCTCGTACACGTAGATCAGCAATTTTTGTAGAAGCAGAATAGAGATACTCTGTAGCTATAGGGTTCATGTGGTTAAAAGAGAACAGTGAGTTTGCTATAACCTGATCTCCTGCAAGCAGGTCATTCCACTGTCCAGGCGCCCCGGTGGCAAGGCCACAGTGGCTCCCCCAGAGTTAGTGTTGAAGTGTCCTTGAGCAAGACACTGAACCCCTAATTGCTCCCGATGAGCAGGTCGGTGAATGTATTGCACATTGTAAAAGGGCCTTGGATAAAGGCGCTACATAAATGCACCATTTACCGTTTATTTACCACGGCCCGATTGCCCAAATGGTTGTAAGAAGCAGAATGGTCTCTAGTGGCTGCCTGCTAGTGTGGTTTTAGGGCGGATTCAGACTGGGTCCGATTGAATCGAACCGTTCCCGAGTACGACTGGCTTCTCCCAGCTGGCCAGCATTCACACTGGCCCGTACTCGTGCACATTTCATTTAGCAGTAATGGTAAATATGTGCCTCGTGGGGGCGCTGTTGACTATGGGGCTTTGGTAGATAGTGAATGTCATTCACAGAAGAAGAGTCACTTGCCAGAGTTTAGAGTGATAATAAAGTTTGACTGTGTTCCTGACGTTGTCTTGAATTATAATAATAATAATAACTGAAAAACAATACACAACCAAAGCAGTGTGTGCGTTGGTCTTTGAAACCTCAAAATGTAACGTTGTCTGTTATTATCAATATATGATCGTGGCGTCACTGATGCATCCTTGGTATTTTAGCAGTGACGTCACGGTCTATCCTTGGTATATTTATCCTTATAAACACGTTCGCTATACATGTGTTTTTTGTTTAGGTTTTTTCACGGCTCGCGCTACTCAAACACTAGCGGGATTATTATTTCTTGTCAACATTCAAGTAGAACTATGAGAAGGTATAACCCAGCTAAAATAATGTGTAGTTCTAAAAAATATATAAAGGATATATGATTAGAAGTCCACTTCCTTCTCTTGGTACGGATGGATTCATACTGCCGCGTTAAGTTCCCGAGTCCGCAGAAATCGGACCCGAGACTACCTCCCCAGGTGGTTTCGGGTACGGTACAGTGATGCGTTACGGGGAACGGTTCGCTACGTTCACACTACCACAACATCTGCCATGTGGTCCGGGGTGCGCACCCGGGACCAGTCTGAATCCGCCCTTAGTCTCTTACTCTTGTTTATTCGCGTGAAGCTACTGTATGCCATCCATTAAATAACTGAATCCTTAAATGAATTACCGCTGACTGACAGTATGGCTTACAGATCAATATGACATGTCTAGAATGTAATCTTACCTCTCAGATTGCATCATGGCTTTCAGTTGTTTTTAAATAATAATAATAATAATAATAATAATAACTAGAAAGTACTGTTCCTGAAGAAACAGTGTGGGATCGCTAAGAATGTTGATAGTATCACACTAGAAAGTACTGTTCCTGATTAATTCTGTCTTACCTATTGATTATTGTAATTTGTTCATTGTAATAATAATAATTGTTTATTATAATAATAAAATAATAAAATACATTGAGTCTAAGGGGTGGGGGGTTAGTTTGGGAAAACAATTCTGGGTTTTGAGGGCGGCTTTGAAAGATGCCCTCAAACATACATCACTGATGTGGTTGGGGAAGATTTTCGCTTTATTTACAGCAGGGGACATGCTGTAATATGCAGAGAGACGGGGAACCAAGGACGGAGTGGAGGGAAGACATGAAACAGAAGACTCGAACAAGGGACATTGTGATTAATATGCGGTCAACGCATTATCCGGTCAGCAGCTACTGGTGTGCCCCACGGCCTGGCTTTCTTTTGGTACCGTACTTAAATATTGAGCTGTTGTTTGTCACTGTTCCCAAAAAAGCTCAGTGACAACTTTCCTGTTGCCTACTGCGGAGTCATCACCAGGTCAGTGCCAAACTCATGTACTGTATACTTGCATAAAAAATTCCTCCCGCCTGCTTGTGAATGACAGTGTTGCACATACATAACTATATATTATTTCGAATGGACGGGCATGGGATCAGGGCCAATATCAATAATTCTTATTTTAACCCTTTAAGACCGGGAACTGTGTCATTTTTAGATTTCGTTGGCTATTCAAAAATAGCAGATCTACGAGCTTGTAGATCTGCTATTTTTGAACAATGTTGAGAATATGTGCAAATCTTTGAATAGGCTTTATATTTTACAACCTTTCGACTCAAATATTTGCTTCTGGGGATTCTACAAATCTCTTCTAAATCCTGAGAGTTTATTCAAAAAAATGTGTCGCTATAATCAGTGGTTTTCAAACTTTTCTCATGTCAAGGACCACCCAAAATTATATGTATTTGGCCACGGACCCCCATCTCAAAATGTGTTGTTCCAGGGACCCCCCAGAAGCAAAGATTTGAGTAAAAAATATTCGCTTAAAAAAAAAAAAGTATATTATATAAGATTTGCACACATTTTCACAATTTTTCAAAAATAGCAGATCTACAAGCTCATAGCGCGGCACTCTGAGCTTGTAGATCTGCTATTTTTGAAGAAATCTAAACAATGACACAGATGCGTTCCCGGTCTTAAATGGTTAAATCCTCTGAAGGCAGAGCGAGCGTTTTGTACCAATGGTTTCCTCGGGTCAGATTTGATTAGGCATGATGTCTCATTGATTGCTTCGTTTTCACCCTTAGAAACATTGTGATGAAAGTTAATGATGTGCGTCGCCACTTCCTACAACACTATTAATTATTTCTAGAGCGTGGGTGTGCGAGGTCAGGGTGTGGATTTCGTTGCAGCGATTTCCCTAATGGAGAGACAGGCCGCAAGGTCAATTGCAAGTATACATGATCCATGCTTTGCATATTGTTGCGGTGGTGGCGAGCGCGTAACACAAACTGCCTGAGTGGCGATGAGAGATCTACATTTTAACTTCATTTGAGTGTTAATGGCAGATGCTCTATTATCTAGACCCTCCAGAAAAACGCGGGCTAAAATCCTTGATTATGCGGGCTAAAATCCTTGATTATGCGGGCTAAAATCCTTGATTATGCGGGCTAAAATCCTTGATTATACGGGCTAAAATGTTTGATTATGTGGGCTAAAATCCTTGATTTTGTGGGCTAAAATCCTTGATTATGCGGGCTAAAATCCTTGATTATGTGGGCTAAAATCCTTGATTATGCGGGCTAAAAGCCTAGATTTTGCGATGAAATATGCAGGGTTTTTATGTGATTTTATGCGGTGAAATTGCTTGTAGTTGCGAAATATGCGGAAAGTTGCAAATTATGCGAAAAGTTGCAAAATATGCGCATATTATGCGATGCGATGCGATGCACATATGCGATGCGATGCACATATTATGCTATGCTATGGGATGCGATGCACATATTATGCCATGCTATGGGATGCGATGCGCATATTATGCTATGCGATGTGATTCGATGCGGCCTTTTTGAAAAGAAATGCCCTCTGCCAAACATCTTAGCAGAGACATGCTTTGGGTGGAGGGTGAGCATGTATTTCTTTTCTTTTACCATTTACCATTTTATTTATGTAGTTCCAAGTTGTCTCAAGACACTTTAATTGCAGGTCAAGACCATACTCTTACAGAGACCCAACAGTTCCCCCAGGAGCAAGCGCTTGGCAACGGTGGCAAAGAAAAACTCCCCTTTAACAAGGAGAAACCTCGAGCAGAACCTGGCTCTAGGTGGGCAGGCCATCTGCCTTAAACGGTTCGGTAGAGAGGGACAGAGGGAGAGAGAGAGAGAGAGAGAGAGAGAGGAGAGAGAGAGAGAGGGAGAGAGAGAGAGAGAGAGAGAGAGAGAGAGAGAGAGAGAGAGAGAGAGAGAGAGAGAGAGAGAGAGAGAGAGAGAGAGAGAGAGAGAGAGAGAGAGAGAGACTAAAGGCTCTAGGCTATAGGCTATACCTCCCATTCTACTCTTAGAGATTCTAAGCACAAGTGAGCCTCCATATTGCGAGTGCAGTGTTATAGCGGTGTTATAAGGCTCAACGACCTCTTTAAGACGGCGGTGCTCAAACCTTTTCATGTCAAGGACCCCCAAAATGGTATGTATTTGGCCGCGGACCCCCATCTCAAAATATGTTGTTCCAGGGACCCCCCAGAAGCAAAGATTTGAGTTACAAATGTTCACTTAAAAAAATTATATATATATTCGATGGTTTGCAGAAATGTTAAAGATTTAATAGCCAAACTATAAAAGGTAGAAATGATTGTGATGCTATAATAACACGTTTTGCGGGGGACCCCCTGGAACCTCCCCAAGGACCCCCTGGGAGTCCCCGGACCCTACTTTGAGAGCCAATGCTTTAAGGTACATGCGGAGGCGCTCGGGTGGCGCAGTGGTAAAGTCCCTGCAGTGGGTTCGAATCCACCGTGGTGCAACCGGCTTTGTCGAGTTGGCTGCTCTAAATTTAGAAACAAAAAAAGATACGTGTGATGGTACCTGACCATTAAGGGCTTTGTTGGTGAGGAGGAGGATTTTAAGGACGTCTCCTGCCTGCCATTAGGGTAATTCAGTATAGCTTACTACCAATGGTGTAAAGTAACTAAGTACATTTACTCAAGTACTGTACTTAACTACAATTTTAATTACAAAATTGAGACTTTTACTTTACTGGAGTATTTCCTATTTTCAATACTTTTACTTTTACTCCACTACATCTCAAAGGCAAATATTGCACTTTTACTCCACTACAATTATTTGAAAACGTGGCTATTTAAAAATTGCAGATCTGCTATTTTCAAACATTTTAGTACTTTCACTTCTAGTACTCTAAGTAAGTTGATACCACTACTTCTGTACTTTTACTCAAGTGAATGTAGAATTTCGGACTTTGACTTGTAACCGAGTACTTCTACATTGCAGTATTGATACTTTTAAATATCTGAGTATTTCTACCACCATTGCTTATAGGCTACTACTGCCTGCAGTCCCGTCCCTCACCTCTATACCCCGCGCCAGCGCGCCCCCAACCAAAGCCCCGGCGTCCACGCTTGCTTGCTTGTCAGAGCGACTCAGGGATAAGTAGCCCTGAGTGTTGACAATGGGCTGTAATTTTATGAAGAGGGGTGGAAGAGCTGTCTTTTTATTGGGGACTAACGTGATTACGGGCCTGTCTCCGTGCCTGCGCGAGCACACAGTGTAATCTAAAAGCAACACCTGGGCCCTCTGCTCGGAGACGGCGGAATATACACGGCGTGCCAACGCACGGGCACGCCACCAAAACGAATAAAGGCGAGCTATTCAGGTCTGCCGTGACCTTGGGGTTGTCCCACATACCGAGGTTTTTTTTTTCAGCCTCTCCGAGAAGCGAGCTGAATTCAGTCCTTTTTCTTTTTTTATTAGATTCACTGTGGAAATGTGTAATGTATGTTAATGCATTGAGACCGGGAAAGTATCGGTGTCTTTTTAGATTTTAACCGTTATTTTATACTTTGGGCTATTCGAAAAATAGCAGATCTACAAGCTCATAGCGCGGCACCTAGTGCCTCGCTATGAGGTTGTAGATCTGTTATTTTTTTTTAAATCTGGAACATTTGCAAATCTTTGAATATATGTATTTTTCAAAGCAAACCTTTTTTTGAAAAAATAATCAGTGATTCTCAAACTTTTTCATGTCAAGGACCCCCAAAATGATATGTATTTGTCCGCGGACCCCCATCTCAAAATATGTTGTTCCAGGAACCCCCCCAGAAGCAAAGATTTGAGTTAAAAATGTAAAAAAAAAGAAAAGAATATATGTATTACAGTATATTCAAAGTTTTGCACAAATTTTCACGATAAAAAAAAAAAAATAGCAGATCAACAAGCTCATAGCCGCGCTATGAGCTTGTAGATCTGCCATTTTTGAATAAGATAATGATTAAAGTGGTTACACAGATGCGTTCCCGGTCCTAATAGGTTAATCCACCTTAGAACTTTTTGGAGAAGAGGTAGGTACCGACGAGACGATGTCATTGTGCATAGAGAGAGTGGAAGAGAAAGCAGAGCAGGAAAGAAAAAATGACTGCTTAAGAGACGAAAGCAACAGAAAGGACTGACGCCAACAAATACAGAAAGGGGTTGATGCTTAGCCACTTAACACGTAGACAGACAGAGATAAACAGACCTAATAGAAGGCAGTGGTGGAAAGAGTACTCTTTACTTGAGTAAAAGTACAAAAGTATTGGCATCAAAATGTATAAAAATCGTTTGAAAATAGCCAATCTACAAGCTCACAACACGTCACATCGCGACATGTTGTGAGCTTGTAGATCGGCTATTTTCAAATGGCCAAAATATATATAGAGCTTACGTGGTTACTATATGTTAGGAATAAAAATCTAAATCTAAAAAAGTAACTATACTGTAACTAAAATTTTCCAATGATTGTAGTGGACTAAAAGTACAATATTTTCCTCTGAGATGTAGTGGAGTAGAAGTAGAAGTACTGAAAATTGGAAATACTCCAATATAAATAAAAATAAACTCAAAATGTTACTTAAAGGGATATTTCACTTTCAGAAAAACTTTTGGTGATTTTATCATCTACTCAAGTCTTTGTGAGCCCCCCAGACAGTTGTTAAGTTGCTCGATTCAGTATTTAGATATTTGATTTTCATTTTATCAGACACGCCCCCTTCCTATACAAACCCATTGTAACTTCAAACTCCATTTTAACCATGTTAGATTCATCAAAAACACCCGTCCTTGGTTCTGGTGACTCACCCTGCTCTCCTAATGCGTGAGGGGGCCGTGTTTTTCCGAGATTTTTTTTCATTTATTTTATTTTATTTTTTGAATGTATTTTATTTTTTTCATTTTCCAAAAAAAATATTAAAAATAAATGAAAAAAGTAATTGAAAAAACACGGCCCCCTCACCTATTAGGGGGGCGGTAGGAGACGGGTGAACCAAGGACAGGTGTTTTTGATGAATCTAACATGTTAAAAATGGAGTTTGAAGTTATAATGGGTTTGTATAGGAAGGGGGCGTGTCTGATAAAATGAATATCTAATATCTAAATATTGAATCAAGCAACTTAAAAACTGTCTGGGGGGCTCACAAAAGCCTGAGTAGACGATACAATCACCAAAAGTTTTTTGGAAAGTGAAATATCCCTTTAAGTACAGTACTTAGTGTAAGTGCATGTACTTAGTCACTTTACAACATGTAAAGTTGCTGTTGTGTTTTTTGCTGTATAGATTGGGTTTAATAAGACAGAATCATGACATATTGCTAGACGGCAAGAGGCGGCGAAAAGACAGTCTTTTCCGTTGGTGTCAGTCACTCATCTCGCTCAGTTAGCTGGAGGCTGCCACCGAGGCCCCGTCTCGTCTCCCCACAGCGCCTGGGCTGTGGTAGCAGAGACAGGGACCGCGTCAGGTGGCCTTTCTTTGACAGAACCGAGGCCATACACCATCATGTCCTGCCTCCCTTTTCTCCTGGTCGCGCATCATTTCTCCCGAACCGATCGCTCTCTGTGTGTGTGTGTGTGTGTGTGTGTGAGCCCGGCACAACGCCGCCTGACTGCCAAAAAGGCAGTCGTGGAAAATGTAGGCTACTCAAATGTTTTACTCAAGTAAAAGTAGCAATACTGCAATGTTGCTTGTTACAAGCAAAAGTCCGGTCCAATTCAAAATTGACTTCAGTAAAAGTACAAAGGTATTGGTATCAAAATGTACTTAAAGTACCAAAAGTAAAAGTACTAAAACGTCTGAAAATAGCAGATCTGCTATTTTCAAATAGCCTAGGTATAAAATCGGGCTAAAGCGGTTAATGTATGTTTTATAATGTAATAATTTATATCTGCAAAATAACTAGTAGCTAAGGTTTTCAAATACTTGTAGTGGAGCAAAAGTACAATATTTGCCTCTGAGATGTAGTAGAGTAGCAGTAAAAGTATAGACAATTGGAAATACCCCAGTAAAGTAAAAGTACCTCAAAATTGTACTTAAGTACAGCACTTGAGTAAATGTACTTCGTTACTTTACGCCACCGGAGAGAGGGAAACCGCCATAATCTACGACTGACTGCCGCCATGACTTTGAGGCGTTCCGAGTGTTACAACGCCCCCTTTCTCGCCAGCCCGGCCGCCCCCCCCAAAGCCCCGGGTCGTATAATCCTGGAGCTGTCGGCCGGGTGGGTGAGTTATGCCTTGACCGCAGCGCGGGCATTTTGTCATACAGATGAAGAGAGCGAAAGGAAATGTGGGCAGGGTAGAGGCCTATAAACGTGTTTTATCGCTTTGCGGAGAGGTACTTCCACGCAGCACATGCTTTTAAGCCACCGAGACCGGGAAACGCACCCGTGTGTCATTTTAAGATTTTCTTTGGGCTATTCAAAAATAGCAGATATCTGCCATTTATTTTTTTTATTGTGGAAAATTTGAGCAAATCTTTGAATTATATATATATGTTTTAAAGCGAACATGTTTAACTCCGATCTGTGTTTCTGGGGGGGTCCCTGGAACAACATATTTTGAGATGGGGATCCGCGGCCAAATACATATCATTTTGGGGGTCCCTGACATGAAAAAGTATGAGAACAAATCATAGCAACATAGGTTTTTTCAACAAAAAACGACTTTGGATTTAGAAGACATTGGTAGAATCCCCCCAGAAGCAAAGATTTGAGTTACAAAATGTTCACTTAAAAATATATATTTATTCAAAGATTCATTTTCACGTATTGTCCAAAATACCATAGAGCTTGTAGTTCCCGTAGAGCTTGTATAGATCCCGGCTTGTAGATTCCCGGTCTTAATGGGTTAATTAATGGCACCTGACCCTGTGCGACTTGGCGCGGTGGCGGTTCCATCCAAACTGCCCCCCCCCCGAACGCCGAGGGCGGATCCGCGAGAGGAGGAACTTACACCCATGACACTGGACTGCCTGCCTGCATGACGGGCTATCCTCCATTTGAGCAAATGAGCCTGAAATGATTGCAGCAATATTTGCTTATTATTTCCAGTGTGATCGCCTCCCCCGCCCGTCTTAACCCATTGAGACCGGGAAAGCAGCATCCGTGTCGTTTTAAGATTTCTTTGGGCTATTCAAAAACAGCAGATCTACAAGCTCGTAGCGCGGCACCGAGTGCCGCGCTACGAGCTTGTAGATCTGCTGTTTTTGAAAAATCGTGAAACTTTGTGCAAATATTTGAATATGTGTATATTTTTAAAGGGATGTTTTTTGACTCTTTGCTTCTGGGATTCCCTATTACAAAATATTGGGGGTCCGCGGCCAAATACATATAATTTGGGGGTCCATGACATGAAAAAGTTTGAGAACCACTGATATAGAAACATACATTTTTAAAAAAAACTGTAGGAAGATATTTTGTAGAATCCCCAGAAGCAAAGATTTGAGTTTTCAAATATATATATTCAAAGATTTGCACACATTTTCACGATTAAAACAAAAGTGCCGCGCTACGAGCTTAGTAGATCTGCTGTTTTTTTTTTTTTTTTTTAATGACACACAGATGCGTTCCCGGTCTCAATGGGTTAAAAAGTTATCAGAACTTTCAGGGCAGAATCATTTACAGTGTCAGGCAAATTGCTTTCCATTCCAAGAGGCAAGTGCTGTGAAATTGGTACTTTTGAGCTCGAAAGGACAGAATTTGTTATCAACCCCTCATCTGCATGCGTTCAACGTATAGTTTTGCGTAAAAAGGTTACATGATTAATTTCCCTCTGATTACCACACTCACCGGGAGTGATTATGTGTAGACTCAGAAGGTATTATCACGTACCATTACTTTTGGCAATAATACACACGTTGCATCGAGGATATCTCTTATAAATAGCATGCTTTTCCAAGGGAAGATATAAAAAATATATAGGACTCAGGTATGGTGAGTGCAGGCTAACATCAAAGCCATCACACAAAAGACAAGGGGAGCACAGGGGCCATAAAAGATGGATGAGGCACTTAAAAGTAAGCAAAAAAAAAAAAAAAAAAAAGCATAGAGGAAAACAAAAAGGAATCTTTTATAGCTCATCATAAAGAACAGACGGGGGGCTTCGCTTTCGCAAAGAAAACTCCTGAAATATAGATTAGCAAATTGTGACCCGGGTTGACCAGACGGCATGCTGCGCTGTGACCCGGCCTGTCCCTCACAGCGGTGGCCTCTCTCTCTTGATAGAGGGTCATGCATTATGGATGGGTAGAATACAAGGCAGCGGAAAAGGGTCCCCGCACCTCCACTGTTTTATTAACCCTTTAAGACCGAGAACGCATCGGTGTCATTTTTTAGATTTATTTGGCTATACAGCCTATTCTTGTAGATCTAAATCATGGAAAATGTGTGCAAATCTTTGAATATATATATTTTTTTTTTTCAAAGCGAACAATTGTAACTCAAATCTTTGCTTCTGGGGGATTCTACAAATGTCCTCTAAATCCTAACGTTTTTTTTTGACAAAACCTCTGTTGCTATAATATCAGTGGTTCTCAAAAATTATGTGAATTTTGCCATGGACCCCATCTCAAAATATTTTGTTCCAGGGACCCCCAGAAGTTAACAGATTAAAAAATATTCGCTATAAAAATATATATATTCAAATATTTGCACACATTTTCACGACTTTTCAAAAATAGCAGATCTACAAGCTCATAGCGCGGCACCGAGTGCCGCGCTATGAGCTTGTAGATCTGCTATTTTTGAATAGCCAAAGCGATCTTAAAATGACACAGATGCGTTCCCGGGCCTTAATGGGTTAATCCTCCAACGTTCCAGCGTGCGCTCCTGACCCTCCATGCAAGTACTGAGGGACAGTTTGAGCAGGATAAAGAAGAGATAGGTTAAGCCCTATATCATTTGTTGTATGCAGAATTACGTATACTAGCAACAACAAGCTAAGCTCACCATGCGATGCGTTGTCAACCTGTAGATCTGCAATTTTTTTCCAAAAAACTTAATATTGGAAAATATTCACCTATAATGGCATGCCCAAAAAAAGGGACACCAAGTTAAAGGGATAGTTCACCCAAAAAAAATGTTGTCGCAGTCCTAAGCCACTAATTTGATGACCAGCGGACCGGTATAGGCAGAGGTTCCGGTAGGAGACAAAAAGGAGACTCTTTGTGTTTCAAATTATTGGCTTAGGAAAGCGACAAAAACTAAAAAAATATCCATGAATTCAAGTCTCCATGAGATGACTAATCGATAGATTTTTTTTGGGGGGGGGGTGAACTATCCCTTTAAATGGGTTAATCCTTAAAGACAAGGCTTTATTTGTCACTCACTGATACAGGTATAAGCAGCAGAAATGTTGGTGTGACGACTGATGTTCCGCAAGACTGTGCAACAACTGCAATACAATAAACTAAATATATTCTTGTACATATTCTATATAAACCTATATACCTATTGAAGTTCAAACTCCATTTTAACCATGTTAGACTCTCTCTATTTAAAACACACATCCCTGGTTCTGGTGACTGATATTATCCTTGTAATGCATTTTTTTGTTGTTCTTTTTTAAAATAATTTATCATTTTAGAAAAAAAAAATCACTATAGCGTACTCGCCGGAGTGAAATGTTTGGAGCGGGGGAGTCTGGTGCAACGCTCAAGTCCTGGACCTGGTGAGACGAAGGAGGGGGCCGGACAGGAGGCCACCCACAGAGCCTAGTCCCTCCACGTGCCAGAGAGCTCCCCCGGTCCCACAGAGTAGTTCCGGAGAAGTGGACTGAGGGGCCCTGTCTTTCCCTAAGACAGGGGTCTTCAACTTTTTCAGGTCAAGGACCCCTTAGCTGAGACAGAGATGAAGCAGGGACCCCCTAAAATATTGAACAATAGGTTTATATAGACGAATCCACAGACGAGTCTGATAAAATGAATATCAACTATTGATATATTGAATCAAGTTAAAAACTGTCTGGGGTGCACTGCACACAGTAAATGTAAAAAAAAAATTGTTTAAATTACACTTTTAAAGTGTTTTGAAGTGAAATTCCCCTTTAAGGCAGTTCAAGGTAAAGATGATCTGCATCTATTCAATGTCAGAGGCAATAGCTTTGCACCTGGAAGTGATGAGGCAAAAGCTTTTTAAACAATTAGGCCAGCGGGGCCCATTGATTGGGTGGTGTAGATTCCTCTGTTGGTGTAAGGCAACGGCTGAACTGCTGCAAAGGGGCTTTTCTTAAAGTGTCCAGACAGTTTGGTGCCTGGAGGGGAAAATGTGAGATGTCAATAGTACTGCAACCTGTGTGTGTGTGTGTGTGTGTGTGTGTGTGTGTGTGTGTGTGTGTGTGTGTGTGTGTGTGTGTGTGTGTGTGTGTGTGTGTGTGTGTGTGTGTGTGTGTGTGTGTGTGTGTGTGTGTGTGTGTGTGTGCCCTTCCCAGGTATTTAATGTTCCATGTAGAATGAGTTGCCTTATTCTGTGACAGAAAAGCTAAGTAGAACCGACTGCACGCGTCACACAAAGTGAGAAAAAGTGTTTTTTTGCCGTGACTAAATTGTTCATTGTACTTACCTATAAATAAAAGAAAAGCCAATGTATAAGGATTATACGTTTACAGTATACAACAAACGTTGGAATACGATACATCATACTTAGGAATAAGAACCGATATGGAACCAATATGAACCAATGGAATGGATCCATGGGTCGTGACGCGTCGTGAGCATGCGCACAAAACGGGAGACGCAAGCGCAGTAGCATTTAAGTGCATTCTCAGATTTGACCACCAGGCTTGGCCGCTTCAATGTTCTACCGTAGTTCTGGGGGCTTGGTTTAGCAGAAAGTTTGAGGATACAATGGAGTTAGCTGCTTTTGTCAGAAGCACTTTTTAATACTTTTCATTGGTTCAATACTTTTTTTTAATCAACACACAGATGTAAAGGGTGTTCAATAGCACTGATTTATGAAAAAAAAAGCAAAAAGGTCAAAATGTAGTTAGCTGGGTTCTGCCCGACAGCAATGATATAACATTCAGTATTAAAGTGCACTGTATTAAAGTTCGGTACAAATGTACTGTATGTATCAATGTTTACTGTATATGATATTTCAATATAAAATATATCCTACAGTACATATCAAAAAACAATAAATATTTCTCGTTCAGCCCCCTTAATACATATGTACATGATGAGTTTTATTTCATTACATACTAGAGAGAGAGAGAGAGAGAGAGAGAGAGAGAGAGAGAGAGAGAGAGAGAGAGAGAGAGAGAGAGAGAGCTGTAGAGAGAGAGAGCAGTTATCCAAGAGCCCAATGCTGTGATGAACATCATGTATATTTAATGAGCTCATGGTAACATCATACACGGAGGGGGCTAAACATCTCTGGGATATTTAGTTCCTGTAAAAGCCACAAATGAAACGAACAAATGTTTTGGGTGGCAAAGTAAACAGACGGGATGGGCTGGCAGCCAGGGAGTATAGCATTGGTCTGGAAGAAAGATGATTGCTCGTCTTTGCACCGGCAACTCTGAAAGTTTGAATTTGACCTTTACGTGTTGATTTTCATCTCGTGTTTGGGCTTCGAATTTCTGGGGAATTTGATTCCTCCGCCGTGCCTCCGGCTTGGCCGGGCGTTTCGTCAAACACAATTGGCCGTGTCCGCGGGTGGGCGTGCTCTGCCGCTGCGCTGGTGATTCGTAGAGGTTGGTCGGGGCGTGGTTTTCCTCAGACCAACAGCAGGGGTTGCCAGTGACAGGAAACTACATAATACGTGGTGGGAATTTTCATAATTCTAAATTGCGGAGAAAAAATAAAACATATTGTTGGTCAAAAAATACATTCTGCGTAATTTGAACTCCAAAGTGCTTTGCAATGTGCATTACACACACACACACACACGCACACGCACACACACACACACACACACACACACACACACACACACACACACACACACACACACACACAGACACAGACACACACACACACACACACACACACACACACACACACACACACACACCGATGGCAGAGGCAGCCATGCAAGGCGCCAACCGGCCAATCAGGAGCAGGGGTTAATAAGTGCATTGCTCAAGGACACTGCGCAAACTCAGGGGATCGAACCAGGAACCGTTCGCCCCAGTGCCATGCGGACACACTGCCGCCCCTCCCTGCCCCCCACTGTTTCCCAAGGGTGTTTTCTGAAGCAAACAAAAAAACGACACGAACGTGCTCAAAACACACACACACGCACATACAGATCGATATCTTGATCTATATAGCCACACAACACATAATACGCACAAACATGCTTACTTTACACAAATTCACAAATGCCACTAGTGCAACACACAGACGCCGTAGCACAGGGCGTGAGCGGTAGACGACTGCATGTAGCGGTAAACAACAGCAAACAACACAGCCTCTGCTGTGTGGCATCAATAGAAGGAAGGGGCAGCGGTATATGCTAATTACAATAACAGCATCTTGATGGAATCAAAGGGCCCTTAACCCATTAAGACCTGAGGCGATTCTTTTTTTCATTTTTTTTCACGGTTTTTCAAAAATAGCAGATCTACAAGCTCATAGCGCGGCACTCGGTGCCGCGCTATGAGCTTGTATATCTGCTATTTTTGAATAGCCAAAGACATCTAAGGTGACACAGATGCGTTCCAGGTCTTAATGGGTTAACCCATTAGGACCTGAGGCCAATTCTACAAATGCCCTCTAAATCAGTCGTTTTTGTGCCAAGGACCCCACAAATTGATCTACGTATATATGGCCGCGGACCCCCATCTGTTTTGTGCCAGGTGCCCCCGCCGAAGAGAAGATTTTTGCTCAAAAAATTCACTTTCAATCCTTTTTTTTTTTTTTACACATTGTGTGCCAGAGGTTTATTAAAATAGGATACATCCAGTGCCAGCATATCTTCCATCCACTTACGTTGATATGTTTCGTGCTGTAGAAGCCCCGACGCAGACGCGCTTGTAAACAAAGCGTGCGTGCGAAACGGCGGAGGGTCCCGACTAACGCCTGGAACAATAATATTTCTAACGCGATCCTCCATTGCAGAGTGATCACCGATCGAAAACGGCTCACTTCCACCACGTTAAAAAGAAATAGGAGACATTAAGCTTTTAGTCAAGGAGTTAACATTAGAGCGGACGAACGGAAGCATTTTTGACATGGATCCACATCCGGCCTCTCCTTCTTAGAGACTCCATGGATGATCCCAAAGTTTTGTTAGAGCGCCCCACGTGGGAAAAACAAAAAAGGGCCAAAAATGGTCCGGACCGTTTTTGGCACACAATGTGTTTTATGCAAAAATAGCAGATGTACAAGCAAAAATAGCACACATACAAACTCGACGAGTTTTCTGAAAAACGTATGTTGCTATACACGGTTTGAATGGGTTAACTTCTTGCTGATTTGGACGGGTGACAATCGGACTAGCCTGAGACCAGACGAATCTGCCAGCGCAAAAAATAAAAAATTGCCCTCTGCGATTTGGGTCCGCTCCTTTGTCAATCCATTTCCTGTTCCTGAAGTAAGTCTGGGGTGACCAATCAGGGCCCAGTATTCAAATATGGGAGACTGTAATTGGTAGGTGGTCGTATAGGTCTAACCAATTGCGCGCAGAGCCATTCTTTTGATCACACCCAGTGTGAAGAGAGTGGTGCCTTTGAATTAGTGTAACTGGTTGCATCCTTGTGTTGCAATCAGCTGCAGCTGTTGAGGCCGTGCTCAAACATACGGACGGACGGACGGACAGACACACACACACACACACACACACACACACACACACACACACACACACACACACACACACGGTCAAATGTAGGAGTGGTTGGCACCACTCAAAACACGTCCTCAGAGAAGCACCAGACTCATATCCGCGCGGTGATATAGTCTGGCTACAATCGGACTGCTTTACATATACATGTGTGGATTAGAGGTCTGCAGCACTGATTCGCACATCCTTGACAGATACTTGAGTAGCGTCTACGTAATGGAAAGTGGTTTCAAGCCTAGTATATATGCAGTAGATACTATATGTACAGGTATGACCCAATTAGTTACAGCATTGGTGTTTGGACACACTGTGAAGTACTATAGGCGCTCTTTCACCAGATGTGCTTTGAAAGTTAATAACGAATGTGAGTGAGTGTGCGCGCGCGTGTGCACATAGCAGCACATACGCTAAAAACATGCAGCACTCCTCGGAAAAAGAAAGCGGCCGTGTGATAATGAGCAATTATAATGAGGTGTTTTTTTTCTTCTTAAAGCTGCATTCCGTAAAGTTTTTATGTCCCTGCCCAGGATTCGAGCATTATTGCAGTCCATGAGCTTCAGGCGGACACCACGCTTGTCAAAACAGTATGGGTGTCCCTATACCTGGCGCCATGGGGGGGGGGGGGGGGGGGGGGGGGGGGATATCAGCGATATTCTAACATACTCTATACCATACCGATTGGTTCAAATAATGTTTTATTCATTAAAATAAGCTCCGGAGTGCAGCTTTAACGCATGAAAATAATAGCACGAGCCAGCAGATATGACTGTATGATTTCCCTTCAACAGACCCCACACAGATGAAAGCCAAAGGAAAGGCGGAGAGAAATAATGTATGCATGCCTCCTTCAACGCATATTACTGGGCATACAGCTGTGTCCCATGTTCCTGAGGCTGTGGATCAGCACACACACACACGCACACGCACACGCACACGCACACGCACACGCACACGCACACGCAGGTGAGTTTCATGTCCACACGTTGCCCATCTTATATGAGGCCAACATTCTGGATCAACACAGTCTCACTCCCAAGAAGGCATATATTGCCTTTTGGTCAGGAAGGCCCTATGTGACGTCCAGGGCCTTCTTGGGAGTGAGACTGTGTTGTCTGGATTTATTTGACTTTGAGGATGCCATTGTTCTGAAGCAATTGATAAGAACGTTCAATCAAACTTACATTTAGGTCATTTGATAGTCAATGTACTGATGTACTGTATGTACAGTAAGTAAGTCTTTGTTCCATATTAGAAAGGGGAAAGTCATGTTTTTGACTGGGATCACCGTTTCACAGATGAAATAATTTCAAACGGTATATTGAGCCACTTGGCGTGTAAGTTCTCTATCAGAATGCAGAAGCATAACCTTTTAAACACAGGCTCACTTGCTCTGCCTGCAGGCAAAGCCTTTTTTATTGATGCCAGATGAGAGATGAAGGATGAATGAACGAAGAAGAAGAAGAAGAAGAAGAAGAAGAAGAACAATATTTGGTGACGAGTCACAAAGTCTGACAAGACAGACAGAAGTTGATCTCCACGTCTGGAATACACATTTACACATCAAACAGCATCGTACTGTTTGATAGAACGCTGTCTGGCTTCCACAAACATGTCTCAGATGTCACCATATTTCAGTCCCACAAAAAAAGAGTTCTGAGAAAATTAAAGGAATATGTCATACTTTCTCAAAAGCTCCATGAACGCACGCATGCACACTCCCACCCACACGCACGCACGCACGCACGCACGCCTGTTCGCACACCTGTTCGTTCACTATTAGATAGATTGTACTATTGTGTACTAGTTATTTTAGTTACTTTGTTGTACATACTGTACTACGTACTATGCACAGGTACTCTGTAAGTCACTCTGGAAAAGCTAATTACCTAAAAGCTGTACATTGTGATACATGCATTCAGTGTATGCTCATGACACATAGCCTACACACTGTATCCCACACACACACACGCACGCACGCACGCACGCACGCACACACACACACACACACACACACACACACACACACACACACACACACACACACACACACACACACACACACACACACACACACACACATAACCACACACACACGAGCGCACGCGAGCGAGCGAGCGAGCGATCAAGAATCAATCAGGAAGAGCGTAACAGCGCTCAGCAGTATTAGGCGTGATAGATGCGTACACAAACGCAGAATGCTAAGGAGTGCAGATTTCCAGAATTAAGTGTGAGAGACAAATGGACATTTAGCGTTCGTTCGTACTCATCCTCGCATCAACATTAGGCCCAATGCTTTTCCATCTCATTGCTTCACTCTGCGACTGCCGCTGCTTTTGGAGGCTGATGGAAACAGATTGATGCTCAAGGCCCTTGGCCTATTTCAGACTTTGAGCTGTAGTTTTAGCTGCAGATTTCTTTTGGCGGCACATCTAATAGCCCATTCACCATGCATTAAACAGTGGCTCTCTCAAACTATTTAATTTAAAGGACCCCCGCGATTCTGAAAGAGTACAAATGGGACCATTGTACACTCTCAGAGTTCAGTGGTGTAAAGTAACTAAGTACATTTACTCAAGTGCTGTACTTAAGTACGCTTTTGAGGATTTGTTTTGCTTTACTGGAGTATTTTCCCGTTCTCAATACTTTTACTTCTACTCCACTATATCTCAGAGGCAAATATTGTACTTTTACTCCACTGCAATTATTTGAAAACGTTAGTTACTAGTTACTTTGCAGATATACATTATTATATTATAAAACACACATTAACTACTTTAGCCCTATTTTATATGTAGGCTATTTGAAAATAGCTGATCTACAAGCTCACAATACGTCGCATTGCGATGCATTGTGAGCTTGTAGATCTGCTATTTTCAAACATTTTAGTACTTTTACTTTTGGTATACTTTAAGTATATTTTGCTGCCAATACTTGTGTACTTTTACTCAAGTGAGATTTTCAACTCAGGCCTTTTACTTGTAACAGAGTACTTCTACATTGTGGTATCGACACTGTTACTTAAGTAAAAAAAATGTCAGTACTTTTCCCGCCACTCTCAGAGTTAGAGACCTGCAAGGGTCCATCAAGAACCCCTTCAACGAAACCCTGAGGGTACCCAGACCACACTTTGAGAACCACGACATAAAAACCACAAAAAAAAATGGAACTAGCAACTACAGCGTTTGCTTTGCGCAATATCAGCGCTGTGATAATGAGAGCTCAAACATAACAATGAAACAGCATGGCCGTCGCATTCGACTCACTCATCTTCATTGAAGTCATACGTTTTCTCTCTATGGTAATTGTTGCCTCTACGCGGCTATACGGATATTTCTTTTATTATCATATTTTCCCCCTGCTGCTGGTGTGCGTCTCCCATTTTTACGAGGGACTGAATGATGTTTTGGAGGTTATGCGGTACAATGTTCACATTTTGATAAATGAAGCTGTGAGTAACATGCAATAACGTAATTGCGGCGAACGCAATTTGTAGCACAGAGGGTGGACTTGCTGCAGAGATCCATTTATACATCATAAGATGGAAAAAAAATAAAGGCATTTAGTCAATCTACCGCGGGGCGACGCTCCATCACCCAGCACCCCCCCCCCCCATCAGTTTAACCCTTTGAGACCGGGAACGCACCTGTGTGTCATCTTTAGATTACTTTGGCTATTAGAAAAAAATGTCAGATCTACAAGCTCGTAGCGCGGCACCGAGTATCTAAAAATATGTCGTTCCATGAAGTTGTAGCAGAGTTAAAAACGTTCGCTTTAAAACATATACATTCAAAGATTCGCACACATTTTCACGATTAAAACATTTTTTGCAGATCTACAAGCTCGTAGCGCGGCACTCGGTGCCGCGCTACGAGCTTGTAGATCTGCTATCTTTGACTAGCCCAAAGAAATCTAAAAAACGACACAGATGCGTTCCCGGGTCTGAAAGGGTTAAACAGCAACTGCAAGCTCTTTTCTTTTTTTTTAAATTGCAGTTGTATGTATTTATCTTTTTTTTTGTTTGTTTCCATAAAACACATTCCATAATATGATTACTTATTGCAGGAATAGCACTTCATATTTCATCATGCATAACCAAAGCGATGGCATTCTTTAAAGCATTCATGCGTCTGTCAGACTTTATGCGCCCGCATGCACAACTCTGTGATATTGATTTTAGTCTCGAGGCAACTTTTTCCCCATTTTTCCTTTTTTTTTTCTCCGGCTCAACATTCATCAGCTCTGGGCTAGCACGGAACTATAGTGACTTGTTTTGGAGGATTGTGCCATATCATCATGTTTACACTAGGTTGCTTTTCAGCCCCTGTCGGAGAGCTTGATAGCTCGATCAGATTGTTGGTATTTTCTGTTATAAAAGAAAGTTAAAAAAATTGCATCGGTGAGAAAAAAAACTATCCATTAAAAAGTGCCCTTGAAGCAGACAGCCCTACATTTAACCCATTGAGACCGGGAACGCATCTGTGTCATTTTAAGATTTATTTGGCTATTCAAAAATAGCAGATCTACAAGCTCGTAGTGCGGCACCGAGTGCCGCACAACGAGCTTGTAGATCTGCTATTTTTGCTATTTTTGATCTGCTATTTTTGAAAAATCATGAAAATGTGTGCAATTCTTTGAATATATATATTTTGTGAGCATTTGTAACACAAATCTTTGCTTCTGCGACGTCCCTGGAACAAAATATTTTGAGATGGGGGGTCCACGGCCAAATACATATCATTTTGGGGGTCCTTGACATGAAAAGGTTTGAGAACCACTGATATCATATAGATATACATTAGTTTAAAAAAAAAAAAAAAAAGTATTAAAAAAAAAGGAAACTGTTAGGATTTAGAAGACATTAAATGTCTTCTAAATCCAAGATTTGAGTTACAAATCCTTGCTTTAAAAAATAAATAAATATATATATATATATATATATATATATATATATATATATATATATATATATATATATAAATTTGTGAAAATGTGTGCAAATCTTTGAATATATATATTCAAAGATTTGCACATATTTTCACTAATTTTCAAAAATAGCAGATCTACAAGCTCGTATAGCGCGGCACTCGGTGCCGCGCTATACGAGCTTGTAGATCTGCTATTTTCGAATAGCCCAAGGAAATCTAAAAATGACACGCAGATGCGTTCCCGGTCTCAATGGGTTAAATCCCAAAGGACGCAGCTTAGTCAGAAGTATGCTTTGCTCGGAAACCTAAATGCCACATTTTGCCAGAGGGGAATACGTCTTTGTCATTGTTAGTGTCCTCGTATGGGAGACATGAGATGGAATCGAGTCCATGACAGACACGACAACGTGATATACCCGTCAACGCGAGCCGTAGATAACGCCACATGCACTCCTATAGCGAGCATGCGTGATCCGTATAGGTGTCTTTCTGACATTTTGCTGAAAGACACCATCTTTTAACCATGCATGGCATTCCTATTTTGGGCATGTCATTATCAGTGGTGGAAAGTAACGAAGTACATCTACTTAAGTACTGTACTTAAGTAACATTTTTAGGTACTTTACTAGAGTATTTCCAATTTCCATTACTTTTACTTCTACTCCACTACATCTCGGAGGCAAATATTGTACTTTTACTCCACTACAATTATTTGAAAACTTTAGTTACTAGTTACTTAGCAGATATAAATTAAATTATTACATCATAAAACAAAAACATACATTAAAGGACGACTTCACCACCAACATATCTTCATATAATAGGTCCTCACTAATGCTCATGATAAAATGATTTAAAAAAAATCTACTTGGTCTGTGTCTCATAGGAGGGCTGTGGAGAGTCCAGAAACCCGTCTACCAGTGACATCATCGTTAGGCAGGATTTTATTCAGATTGTTATTAAGGCGAGAACAATGGGATCTATTATTGCATTGCAACTTTCCAGGAATAGAAAGCCTGCAGTTTCGATTAGCTTGGATTCCCCATCGATGATGTCACTGGTAGACGGGTTTCTGAACTGTCTACAGCCCTCCTCTGAGACACAGACTGATTAGAATTTGTTTTAATCATTTTATCATGAGCATTAGTGAGGACCTATTATATGAAGATATGTTGAAAAGTGGTGAAGTCGTCCTTTAACTACTTTAGCCCTATTTCATACATAGGCTATTTGAAAATAGCCTATCTACAAGCTCATAACGCGCGTCGCATCGTGACGCGCTGTGAGCTTGTAGATCTGCTATTTTCAAACATTTTTGATACTTTTACTTTTGGTACTTTAAGTACATTTTAATATCAATACTTTTGTACTTTTACTCAAGTACATTTTTAATTCCAGACATTTACTTGTAACAGAGTACTTCTACAATGCAGTATTGATACTTTTACTTAATTAAAACATTTGAGTACTTTTTTTTTACACCACTGGTCATTATACTGTAGGTATAATGACCCGCCCAGTTTCAACCTGGCATCCCAGTTTTCTTAAACATCTTAAACATTGTTTGAACAGTTTTTAAATGGTACCTTCCTACCTCAAGGACCTCCTGCTTAGATACGTTCCAAACCGCCCTCCTCAGGTCCTCTAGTGCTGGCCTACTCGAAGTACCTGAAATGTCATATAAAAAACACGGTGAAGCAGCATTCTGCTTCTATGGGCCGACTGCTTGAAATAAACTCCCAATATACCTAAGATAGCTTCAAAGCACAGCTCAAGACTTACTTCTTCACTCTTGCTTTTAGTTGATCTTTTTCCTATGTCGCAGTGTTGTTGTTTATGTCTTCGCTGTGTGCTTGATTCACTGCCTTTTTGTTTTGGCCATTATTTTAATACCACTGCTATTATTAATTTCCTGCCTTTGTTTTTTATGCCATTGTTTTAAACTGCTTTGATATTGTTTTTTCTGCTTTGTTTTTGAATTTCTGTAAACAGCACTTTCCCTTCATTTTATTGTTTGTATTTCACCCTGTAAAGCATGTTGAGCTGCATTTATGTCATGAAAGGTGCTATATAAATAAAGTTTATTATTATTATCATTATTATTATTATTATATTAAAATGTCTCTTTCATAAATAGCGGAAAAAGATCTATAAAAATCCGAACGCGTCCAATGCGAAACGCCATGCGACAAAGTATAAAACGAGGCTTAAGTGGTTTAAGTGGTCAAAGAGCGACATCATAATGTTCTCCTCACGCGTCACTGGAGCTCAAATCACAAGGGAGAGAGAAGCCATTGTGACTAACTACGAATCCGTCTTGTAATGGTATTTACGTATGCCGTTTATATGCACGTTACGGGAAAACGCGCCTGGAAGCCATTGATCCCTTAGCTAGTATGCCCCGAAGCAGAGATGTCTTTATTGTATTTCACCTAAACAGCCCCTTCATCTTACTTACATTATTGACAATGGACAGAGAGAGAGAGAGAGAGAGAGAGAGAGAGAGAGAGAGAGAGAGAGAGAGAGAGAGAGAGAGAGAGAGAGAGAGAGAGAGAGAGAGAGAGAGGGAGAGAGAGAGAGAAACCCAGCAACCTTTACCAGAAGATTACACGTGATCATCACTTCATTGGCTGTCTGCCCCCCCACCCCAGATCTGTATTCAAGCGGACATAATGCGATATCATGTGTGACCATCCTTTCAGAAACAACACAAACAAAGGCTTTATTTACAGGAGAGTTCATTTTGCACCAGGAGATAGGATAAAGATTTCACTTGGCTGTGTGTGTCTGACAAAAGAAAATGGGAGAGCAAGGGAGAGAGCGAGAGAGAGAGAGAGAGAGAGCAAAGACATGCTTTATTGCAACACATCCAAATATATCTAGGCAATGCGTTGCCAAATATGCAGGACCTATTTATGTCACTGAGCATCAGTGCATCCTACTTACAGGCAGAAAGAGCTGCTTCAACCCAAGCAGCTCAGCCAAGCACATACAATACTCACGTCCAATGGAGGCCAGCTTATTGTTGAGGCGGGGTTCAAGCCACCCTTTAACCACTTAAGCCATACATGGGCAACTGGCGGCTCGGGGGCCACATGCGGCCCCCACCTTCACTCAATGCGGCCCGCAGGTTAATATCGGATTACTGATATATTATTGATTTCAGCCGTTACAATTCCAAACATGCAAACATGACCCGCTTTAATTACTTCAGTCTATATTAGTAGCTTAATGACTAGTAAAATTCTATTGTCTTCTTTATGTCCAATGTATTTATATTTAAGTTAACATAAGTATAACTAAATGCATTTGAAATAAAATAAAAATGTTACTTTTCAGGATTCCAATAAAAAATAGCAAAAAATAAATCTGGATTCCAATTAAAAAATAATCATATTTTATTTCTATTGAGCTTGTAGATCGGCTATTTTTGTGACATAGAATGGCGAAAAAAGTAAAATACGGCATGACAGTATGTAATGTTGCCCTCTGGAGTGAGTATGGAAATATAGTGGCCCTCTCCATCATCAAAGTTGCCCAACTTAAGCACTATTTCTCTTTCAAACATGTTTGGGGTAATTTTGACCATCTGAGAACACCACAGTCCGTTGACGCTTTTAAAAGGGCATTTGCCTAGATGGACTTATTGATGCCTTGTGTTTTTAAACTTGAACTTTTTCTTAGATGTGTATAGACTGAATTTCATTCATTTAATTGTTTTTATTATCTTTTAAATGTTATTTTTAAATGTATATGTTTTTTTAATGCAATGTAGCACTTTGAGTTTTGAGTCAAATATAAAGTGTATTACAAATAAAATCTATTATTATTATTATTATTATTATTATTATTATTATTATTATTATTTTAACGTCTACTCTGGCTTTTGTGAGCACCCCAGACAGTTTTTAAGCAGTTTGGTTTAGATATTTGACATAAATTCGGCACGGCCCCTTCCCATACCAACCATTACTTTTTTCATTCATTTTATCGATGTATTTAAAAGTAATTGAAAAAATATGGCCCCCTCACGCATTATAAGGACAATATCAATCACCAGAACCAAGGACGGGCTTTTTCAAATAATCTATCATGGTTTAAATGGAGTTTGAAGTTACTACGGGTTTTACAGGAAGGGGGTGTCGCGATATTTGATAAAATCAATATACAAATATCTAAATATTGAATCAAGCAACATAAAAACTGTCTGGGGTGCACACAAAAGCCTGGGTCGACGTTAGAATGACCCCAAACATGTTTGAAAGTGAAATATCCCTTTAAGCACTAAACCAGTGGTTCTCAAACTTTTTCATGTCAAGGACCCCCAAAATGCAGCGGACCCCTATCTCAAATATATTGTTCCAGGGACCCCCCAGAAGCAAAGATTTGAGTCACAAATGTTCGCTTAAAATATATATATATTCAAAGGTTTGCACAAATTTTCAAGATTTCTCAAAAATAGCAGACCTACAAGCACTTGGTGCCGCGCTATGAGCTTGTATATCTGCTATTTTTGAATAGCCAAAGTATAAAAAGGTTAAAGTGGTTAACATTATTGTGATGCTATATTAACACAATTTGCTGGGGACCCCTTGTAACCTCCCCAAAGACCCCTGGGGGTCCTCGGACCCCACTTTGAGAACCAATAATGCACTAAACAACTAAAAGTTTGTAAATGATTTAGAAAATAGACAGTCTTCAAGCTTTTTGAAGGTTTTCAGAATGAGTTTTTCCTACCCATAATGATAGGCTCTATTCACAGCAGCCATATTATGAAGACATTCACAGGTGTTACCAATGATACTAATGAAGGCTCTGTTCCATTCTGGTCAAACAGAGTCAGGGTGCTGATATTGTGCATGTTGGCTCACTGGAAACACCAGTGGGTCTACAGTTGGGGTCCAGGGACCTTCATGGGCTTCCAAATGGCCCCTTACAGGTGTGTAACTCTTAGAGTGTATTCCAGGTTCCATTTGTACACTCTCAGAGTTATGGGGGTCGTGGAAACCACTGTGCTAGACTAAATGGAACAGAGCCTTCATTAGTATCATTGGTAACACCTGTGAATGTCTTCATAATATGGCTGCTGTGAATAGAGCCTATTGGGAATTAAAGTGGTACAGGTTATTTGTCTAGAACACATTATGGTGCTAAGTAAGAGCACCTTTTCAAAGGCCAAAAGCCGGTATTGTGTAATGACCAAGTGAAATGACCCGTGAGGGATCTGCAGGCTTTTGGCTAGACAAGGCTCTGCTAAACCGTCTTTATAGTCTCAGGCATTCAATTATCTTCCACTTCGTTTAGTGATGACCAGTGGTGGAAAAAGTATACTCAAATGCTTTACTTAAGTAAAAGTATCAATACTGCAATATAGAAACACTCTGTTACAAGTAAAAGTCAGATCTACAAGCTTTTCAGATCAGAGATTTTTTCAAATAGCCTATGTATAAAACTAGAGGTCTGGGCGCCCTCTAGCCGCGCACAGGGCTCTAGTAGCCTAGAATATATAGAAATATCCATATAATATCCATATTCATATGTATATTATTTATACAGAATCCACCGTATCGCTCCCTCTTTCTTTTATTTTTTCATGAACCTGGTTGCTTGTTTCTCGTGCACAATCTGGCAACACTGCTGCTGGTGTGGAAGACCGTGCAGACAAACCGCGGAAGTACAAAGGCACAGTAACAAACACACACACACACACACACACACACACACACACACACACACACACACACACACACACACACACACACACACACACACACACACACACACACACACACACACACACACAGGACGTGTACACAGGCACGCAACGTTGGAAGAAGGGAGAAGCTGCGAAAACAAAAGCGAAAGCAACAGCGGGGGTAGAAGGGCTCGCGTCTGTTTGTGTTTTGGAGATGGAGAGATTTCAATGGCCGTCGCTTCGTTTTCGCTCGGCTGTGCTCACGCAAAACGGTGCTAAAGGGTTTCCCCGTCCGGTGTGGACTATACATGTAGTGACTATGTATAAAACAGGGCTAAAGCGGTCAATGTTTGTTTCATAATATCATAATTTATATCTGAAAAGTAACTAGTAACTAAAGTTTTCAAATAATTGCAGTGGAGTAAAAGTACAATATTTGCCTCTGAGATGTAGTGGATACCTCAAAATTGTACTTAAGTACAGTACTTAAGTAAATGTACACTTACTTCCCACCACTGGTGATGACTTTGGAGAAAGTGAAAGCAACGTTCAGAGAGAGAGAGAGAGAGAGAGAGAGAGAGAGAGAGAGAGAGAGAGAGAGAGAGAGAGAGAGAGAGAGAGAGAGAGAGAGAGACGTCTATGTTTACACTAAGGGGTTGAGAAGATTCTCTGTTACATCACATTCATATCACGCTTAAAGAAGGCAAAGACAGTAAGGTGGCGGCACAGGGTGAGTGTGGGTGTGGGTTAGGTGTGGGAGGCGGGTGCAGAGAGGGGGTGAGATGCAGCGGTGGAAAGTAACTAAGTACATGCGCTTAAGTACAATTTTGAGTAACTTTTTACCTTACTAGAGTATTTCCAATTTGCAATACTGTTACTTCTACTCCACTACATCTCAGAGGCAAATATTGTACTTGTACCGAACTACAAGCTCACAACGTGTCGCATCGAGATGCGTTGTGAGCTTGTAGATCTGCTATTTAAAAAAGAATTGGACTTTTACTTTTGGTACTTAAAGTATATTTTGACGACAATACTTTTGCACTTTTACTCAAGTAACATTTTGAACACAGGCCTTTTACTTCATATTTTCATATCGTGGCATTGCTACTTTTACTCAAGCAAAGTACTTCTTCCACCACCGGTGAGATGGAAGTGGCGAGGGACACTGGAGTGGATAGGGAGACGGGGGAGGAAGCAGTGGTGGAAAAAGTACTCAAATTCTTTACTTAAGTAAAAGTACCAATACTGCAATATAGAAATACTTTGTTACAAGTAAAAGTCCAAAATTAAAAATGAACTTGAGTAAAAGTACAAAAGTATTGGCATCAAAATGTACTTAAAGTACCAAAAGTAAAAGTACTAAATATTTGAAAATAGCAGATCTACAAGCTCACAACGCGTCGCATCGCGACGCGTTGTGAGCTTGTAGATCGGCTATTTTCAAATAGCCTATGTATGAAATAGGGCTGAAGTGGTTAATGTGTGTCTCATAATGTAATCATTTATATCTGAAAAGTAACTATTAACTAAAGTTTTCAAATAGTTGTAGTGGAGTAAAAGTACAATATTTGCCTCTGAAATGTAGTGGAGTAGAAGTAAAAGTATTGGAAATTGGAAATACTCAAGTAAAGTACAAATACCTCAAAATTGTACTTAAGTACAGTACTTAAGTAAACGTACCTAGTTACTTTCCACCACTGCTCACAGGTGTAAGAGCAGAGGAGTGTAGAGGAGCAAGAGAGTTGTTGCACCACTGGATGCTAAGCATTGTTGGCATTGAGGGGGCCCTGCCTGTCTGTCTGTCTGTCTGTCTGTCTCTCTGTCTCCTCCTACCCAGGCTCCAGGACCGTGGCCCTCTCAGGAGGCCCACTGGGCGATTGAAATGGAAATGCACGAAGTAGAAGAAGTCTCCGAGAGCGAGGAGGAGGTGTGTCTCCGCCTGCCTGTCGTTCGCTCTGCTCGCACGCGGTGCTTCGATAACATCTGCATCTTTATTTTTCTCCGATATGAGAGAAACCTGCATGCTTGTAAATATAGTTATTAGTTGATAATAAGCAGGGCCGGACTGGGACCAAAATTCAGCCCTGGCATTTTGGTCCGAACCGGCCCACCACCCCCCGGGCCGTTTTGTCAACGGGGGGGGGGGGGGGGGGGGGGGGGCGTTTCACTGTTTCAGCCCGGCCCTGCACATGAACTCTGCAGCCGCACTGAGGCCCCTGCTGGAAAGCATCCCAGCCCAAACATTAATGTAACTAATAATTGGGCCGGGCGACCCGGAAATGACCGTAATAATCCTAAAGCGGGAGCGAAAATATTTTTCAATTTTTTTTTTTTTTGTTGGGGCCCAGCAGCCCACTGGCCCAGCGGCCAAATGGCCAGTCCGCCCCTGATAATAAGAGCAACCTTCAAAAGTACATTTTGATGCGCAGCTAGAAGGTCCTGGGTTCGATTCTTGCCGCGGACGCTGTGGGCGCTGGGGGCGTGTTCTCTCCTCCGCGTCATCAGTGCCCATACCCTAGGTGGGGTTGGTGAAAGGGCCTACTCTGTGTGGAGTTTGCATGTTCTCCCCGTGTTCCCTAGGGCAGGTACCCTCATAAAAACATGCAGTAATCCTGGTCTCTATACTGCCCTCTCCCTGGTCAGCCGGGGCGCCTGATGGAGGGGAAAGGAACTGGTTGGAATAACGTGTTCCTTCCACGCGCTACGTCCAACCAGTGAAACTCCCCCCTGTCAGGTGAGAAGAAGGTCAATTGGCTCTCATGCAGTGAAGGAGGCATGAGCTCGGCCCTGGGCTCCCTAGGCTGGCGGGGGGAGTGTAGCGCCCAGGATCACGTAGATAATTGGCACCGGGTGAAAAAGGGTTACAAAATCGTGGGATAAAAAATAAATAAAATAAAAAAATAAGAGCAACCGTCAAAAGTGAATTTGATGTGGACTCAGTTTGACATTCGCATGGATTGGAGAGATTGACTAGAAGGTTCTAACAGCTGTTAGCGGCTTGTAATTTATTCCTACGGTCATAACCAATGGAAGGCCCATAAATGTTTACAATGTACCATTGAATCATTCATGAAAATGATATATCACTAAAGGCAACACAAGGCTGAATGGAGAGATCAACAAGGAATGCCATGTTTACTCTTGCTCTCTTAACGCGGACGTTTTTTAATGCTGAGCCTTTTGTTCTCTTCTTCGCGTGTGTTGGAGAACGTACACATAAGACCTTAAATCTCTATTATGCAGCCCGTAAGACCTCTGTGAGCAGCGCGGCCGACGGCGAGACGGAGGATCAACAGTCAGCGGGGCGCTTCGATGCGATGCGTTCACTCTCCCCGCTTTGGAAAAGGTCACTCCGTCATGGGCACAGCCTCCCCCCCCCCTCGTCAAAACGCCAATACATCTTCATAGGGCAGCTAGCGCACGCAAGGGCCATGAGCAAATCACCGCCGCCGCGCTGCTCGGCGAAAGCCCCGGCCGGCTGGCGCACGCTGCATTGCACACGAAGCCCGAGCAAACCCACACACACGTCACCCCTCATCTCCCTTTGCTCAAAGTCCAGATGATTGCACACAATGCAGCCCAGAGAGAGAGAGAGAGAGAGAGAAAAGGGAGACGGATTGGCTTGGCCCGCTTCAATATTGTAGCCGGGTTTTCTCTCACTTGGCCCGGCTCATCAGCAGCTAGCGGTGTAAAGTAACTAAGTACATTTACTTAAGTACTGTACTTAAGTACAATTTTGAGGTATTTGTACTTTACTTGAGTGGTTTCCAATTTCCAATACTTTTACTTCTACTCCACTCCATCTCAAAGGCATATTGTACTTTTATGCCACTACAATTATTTGAAACTTTAGTTACTAGTTACTTTTCAGATATAAATTATTACATTATAAAACATACATTACCCACTTAAGCCCTATTTTATACCTAGGCTATTTGAAAATAGCAGATCTACAAGCTCACAACGCGTCGCGTTGTGAGCTTGTAGATCTGCTATTTTCAAACATTTTAGCACTTTTACTTTTGGTGCTTTAAGTACATTTCGATACGAATACTTTTGTACTTTTACTCAAGCACATTTTGAATTCCGGACTTGCACTTGTAACAGAGCACTTCTTGCAGTATTGATACTTTTACTTAAGTCAAACATTAGAGTACTTTTTCCACCACCACATGGGAGAGAAGGATTGGCCCGCTTCAATAGGTTGTAGCCTGGGTTTTTCTCTCACTTGGCCCCGGCTCATCAGCACGATCAATCCTCCTCTCTCTGGGGGAAGGGAGGAGCATTGGACGTTGTGGGAGGAGGAGGAGTGCGAGGTAGATGAGATGAGGAGATGAGGAGGAAAGAGAGGGCCCCCGTCTGCGAGCGATGAATAGCGGGAGGAGGAGGTAAGGAGAGGTGAAGGATGGGAGTGAAAGTGAGAGAGATGTGAGTGCCGGGCCCGGGCCGGGCCGCATCGGAATTGTAAAGCAGCGCGGGGAAGGAGGAGGAGACCCGGAGATATGCAATATGGAAAGCAGAGGACGATGATGAGAGGAGCAGGAAGAGGAGAAGACAAAGACAGTTCTTGAAGGGATGATGAGGGAGGGGACAGCTATGGGAATGATTCACACATCTGTAGGAACACAAGGCGGGCCGAGGGCCTGCGCGCACGCACGCACGCACGCGCGCGCGCGCACACACACACACACACACACACACACACACACACACACACACACACACACACACACACACACACACACACACACACACACACACACACACACACACACACACACACACACACACACACCAGTGGTGGGAAAAGTACTCACATTTTTGACTTAGGTAAAGGTATCGATACTGCAATATAGACATACTTTGTTACAAGTAAAATTCCGGAATTCAAAAGTACAAAAGTATTGGCATCAAAATGTACTTAAAGTACCAAAAGTAAAAGTACTCATTATGCAGAATGTCCCATTTCAAGTTGTCAAATGTATACAACTATTTTGAAAATAGCCGATCTACAAGCTCACAATGCGTCGCATCACGACGCATTGTGAGCTTGTAGATCGGGTATTTTCAAATGACCGAAATATATATGTAGGGCCGAAGTTGTTAATGTATGTTTTGTAATAATAACCCAAATCTACAAAGTAACTAGTAACTAAAGTTTTCAAATAAATGTAGTGGAGTAAAAGTACAATATTTGGATCCGAGATTTAGTGGAGTAGAAGTAAACGTATTGGAAATTAAAGTACAAATAACTCAAAAGTGTACATAAGCACAGTACTTAAGTAAATGTATTTAGTGACTTTCCACCACACACACACACACACACACACACACACACACACACACACACACACACACACACACACACACACACACACACACACACACACACACACACACACACACACACACGCGCGTTGTATATATATGTATTATGTTGAGGAGGATCGTACACAACCTTGAATGAGGCTGGAGTTTTTGATGTCAACAGCTTCATCATTAAACACCTCATTATTTGCGTGCGTGCCTGCGTGCCTGCGTGCCTGCGTGCGTGCCTGCGTGCTGTTCTGTGCTCTGTGTTTACGTGGTCATACTGGATCAGTAGCTGATTGAACGAGAGGATTTGCACTTGAAAACAGATCTTTCATGCTAGTAGCATTGAGGCACTTACAGCCTGCATCATTTCTGCTTGAGCATTCTCCAGCCCCACTAGCACTCTGAGGATTATTATGCCTGTCTGTCTGTCCGTCCGTCCGTCCGTCCAATAATATGCTCCTACAGTACATAATCTCGAAAACTAGTGGCTGGATTGCCATGGAATCGTGCTGATTTTGGTGCCCCCGTGGCATTCCTTCTAGCACCACCCTTAACACAAAATCTAAAAATCAATTAGGCAGGTTGCTAAGGCACTTTCTGAGTCCCTCCACGCTCCACGAAGGATCCCAGACTATTAGAGGATGAAACCTTTCCTCTAGTGCAGCGATTATCAAGCATTGCAATTACTACGGACCCCCATTTGATAAAACATGTTGATTAATGTTGATCTCTGGGACCCCAATCTGCACTGTAGTATCATCTGTGTTAATCTAACTCTGAAAGTGTACAAATGGAGCTAAATGGACCCGTTAGGGTCCATTTTGTTCCATTTGTACACTCTCAGAGTTACAGACCCATAAGGGTCCAATTGGTTCCATTTGTACACTCTCAGAGTTACTGACCCATAAGGGTCCGTTTGGTTCCTAACTATCAATCATTTGACTAGGGAACCCCCTCAAGGACCACTGGGGGTCCCCGGACCCCACTTTGAGAATCACTGCTCTAGTGCCACCCTCAGGCCGAAATGTAAAATTTGCACACATGTTATCTCATCATCTAAAACGCAGGATGAACGCTATAAAAAAATGTTGGTGACTCCACTTTCTTTCCTCTAGTTTGCCTTTCAACGCATTGGGGGCGGCCATAGCTGATTGGTTAGTGAGCCCGCCTAGGGAGCCAGAGGTCCTGGTTGGCCCAGGTTCGATTCCAGGCCAGGCCAATGTGTCGATGACATGAAATGTGTCCCTGAGCAAGACTCTTAACCCCTAATTGCTCACAGGTTCTCATTGGAAACAAGACCGCAAGGACTTTCATGAACGACCTGTTAAAAGGAATTATCCTATCCTTATCCTCTCACGCCAGTGCCGTCAACGGGCGCTGAGTCGGGACGGATTTCACCATCTGTGAAACGTTTGACGTGAGGGGACGCCCCGCAACATCCAATGTTGACAAGGACTTGATGATTTACCATTCTGTGCCGCCAACTCGAACGACAAAATTGGAATTGGGACACTTCAAAATTTAAGCAGATTGTTGACCCACCTTGAAGAGCAAGACCCCTGCTGCTAGTGAAGAAACACTCTATAGCAGTGATTACTATCCGGATATAGTGCTTTAACCTTCTTTTTTTTTTACAAAAACAAATTCTTTTACCAAAACAATATCACTTACAGTACCTTTAATCATGGTAATATATTTGACTTGACTTTCAGCTTTTGATGTTTACAATTGTTTTCAATGAATATGCAACTAACCTTCACACGGTTGGACCGAAACGCTATTTACTTTATTCAATATTTTTTTTAAGACAGTGTGCACTGCAGGACCTTTCCTTTTCCCCACTATGGCTATATTCCTTCCTACGCACCTGCCCTTGTAATTAGGTGTGCAAAAGGACTTTTGGTAGTAATGCTAATTTAAAATGCTAATGTTCAGCTACTGTGAGAGAGCGGGGCTCTAAGGACGGTAATGTGCCCATTTGGGTGCAAGGAGCAGCCTCTAGGGCTTTTAAGCCCTGAGGGCCCTATTTTGGGGGAGGCGGGTTGGTGTGAGGTGTGGAGAGGTGCGGTAGGGGGTGTGATTTGCAAATGAGCAGCACACTGCAATTTGGAGGTCAAGAGGACCATGATTTGTGCTCTCCATGCATGTACACGGATAGATGGCCAAGTGGACTGTCCCTTTGCCTTTCACAGTCGAGTATACTCAAAGGGTACTCAAAGCATACCAAGCCCATTTTATAGACATTTCTCAAGGACAGGTCATTCGGACAGTCATGCCCAGAAATACTCTGACTGCATGAGAAATGTTGTCTATACGGTCTATAAACTGCGGCTGGTGCACTCCCAGTACCCTGGACTATGTCCATTAGGCTCTCAATCTGCGTATACTCACTGCTTAAAACACTAAATAAGCAATGTAATATTCTAGTTCAGGGGTCTTCAACCTTTTCAGGCCAAGGACCCCCTAACTGAGAGAGAGATGAAGCAGGGACCCCCACTATTGTGTCGCAGATTAAAGCTTTTAGATGTTGGATTGATGTTAATGTGTATTTTCAGACATTTAACGACTTAAACCGTCAATACTTAGTAAACTTTCACTCTGTACTTGGTCTGCTCTTTTTTCCCCTCTTTGCCCGAAAATAGCCGATCTACAAGCTCACAACGCCTCGCAGCGCGAGGCGTTGTGAGCTTGTAGATCTGCTATTTTTGGCTCAAGTTCTCCTCAGAAAAGGGATGCTATGGTTCAAGTGCTTAATGTAAAAAAAAAAACCTTTCACACAAAGATTTGGAGGCCCCCCTGTAGTAACTCTGACCCCCTGTTGAAGACCCCTGTTCTAGTTCACCAATCACCTTCTATTAATCAAGCATTTATCAAGGATATCAATGTGACATTATGTCTTTAGAATGCATAAAACACCCTAAGCCCCAATTAAATATATTTTCTGGCTATAAGGATTCATACCAAAGTGAAATAGACAAGCATAAAGTGGGTTCGTGTGATTTCGGAGACATCTGGATTAGCCTCAGCCAAAGCTAAAGTGTGCCAAAAATAGCAATGGACGCACTCGCGCCACACTATTATGCTGGTAGACCCAGTCCAAGCAGGGGGCCAGTGGACAGCACCGGTCGTGCTTCTAGTGACCCCAAAATTGTAGATAACGGCTGATTTGTAAATGACACACAAATACCAAACACCTGCAGGAGGGGAAACACGTACCGAGTCGCCACAGGAAACGGTCAATTCCCACGTTTGCTGCACACCTCACGCCAATCCACCAAAAAGAAGGCCCATAGAGTCAGCCAGTGACTGCCGCGGCAAATGTGCAGGCAGGAAATGAATGCTATACACAATAAATCTCTTTGTAATTATATTGACACATAGCCTAGCTTTAATACAAAGCTGGTGGTAATACCACAGTTTCTGTTTTTCACATCCCTCTAATGGAGTGTGACACCCCCCAAAAATAAACACACACTGGAATGCTTTTCTTGGGAGCTGGCAGAGCTAATGAAGTGTTACTCAGTATGGTAATTAATTAGCGGGCGGGCTAAGAGAGAGGTGATGGCAAGATAAAGATATACAGAGAGATGAGGCTGGGTGAGGAGAGAACAGAGATACAGCATGTCGTCGGCAGACTGGAAATGGGTGAGGGGAGACGAGAAAGACCTCTGGGATAGGAAACCTGCATTTCAATTACATGGGAGCAATTGTTTTTTATCTTCAGTGCAAGTTAATGAAACTAATTAGTCTTTGCGGCGTAAACCCCTCTGGCACGTCAGATAATCGCTAGAGGCTTAGATAGTGCCAGTCAATTCCTAGCTTACAGCAGTGGAAGTGGAAAAACAAACAGGGCCTTATCACTCCACTAGCCATTACACCTGGGGTTTGCATCAACCTTATGTCCTCTTTTCACCTCTCCAGATCCTACGGCCCATTAACAACAGGTATATGCACGGCACTTCTCTCAACTTTTGTGCCCTGGGGTCCTTGGAAGAACTTAATGAACATCTGATTGAGCAAGGGTCCACCAGGTGAATGGAATATCTTGACGCTGAGCAATGTTTATTAGCTACCCAATTGGAAAGATTGTCACTTTGCAATAGCACTGAGAAACTCCAGCCCTTAATCGCCTTTACAGCAGTGTGTTCTTGATATTGCTACGCAGTACAGGTAGATATTAACAGATTACCTGCCAAGATATTAAACATCGTTTTTCATCCCCATGCCAGCGTAATTACCTTACATCGACGATCTTTGAAACGCTGTGGATGCCACAAAGAAATAAACATCCTGTGGGTAGAAGGAGGGATCTGTGTATCCACTGGGACAATAACATTCCAACCGTGAGCAGCCATTTTGGGGCTATGGCCCGTTGAAAACGGGTGGTTTTCATCCCAAAAAAAAAGAAACACTAGGAGTGTTATTCTAAAAATCCTATAGTTGGGCTGGATGGATGTTTGTTTTTTTGGAATGACGTCACATCCTGCTTTTGCTTCTCTGCAGGGGCAGACTGGCCATTTGGTATACCGGGCATATGCCCGGTGGGCCGCTGGGCCACCCCAAAAAAAAGAAAAAGAAAAAAAAGCTTTTCTTTCTTTTAGAACAACATTTTTGCTCCCGTTTTAGGATTATTACAGTCATTTCCGGCTGGATGGTTTGGCCTGGATGGTTTCAGCAGTGACGTAATTTACATAGGGTTGCTGGGTTAAAACAGAGAAATCCCCCCCCTCCCCGTTGACAAAACGGCCCAGGGGGTGGTGGGCCGGGTTCAGACCAAAATGCCAGGCCTGAATTTTTGGTCCCAGTCCGCCCCTGCTTCTCTGAGTGACGAGGGATCATTCCGTTCTTGGATAGAACGCATGTATACGATCTTGGCAAGCAAGTGATGCATTTGAAAGAACGCATGTATGCGATCTTGGCAGTCGATGTGTTAATCCAGAGACTACAACTTGGTATGTTGAGTATGACGCCTGCTGTCTAGGCCTGTCAGACGGGCAGTTTCTCGTCAGAATACGACAGCCACAATGACATTCCTATTGCATTCCATCCATTTCATCATACCTGAAGGATAAAGGAAGCCGTGAGTGCAGAGAGTGGACCTCTCTCTAGTCATGTAACCAGCGGGAGATCTGCTGATGCTAAAGAGAGCTTACAACTCTGTCCATGGTGCCGTTGGGAACGTTTTGACTAATCTCTTGTGAAATACAATTGGAGGAATAGTAGCTATCCATGGTATTGAAGCTGCACGTTTGTGTCTCAACTGGAGAAGTGATAGCTTTCCACGGTGCTGAAACTGCATGTTTATGCACAACAGAAGTGGTAGCTATCCATGGTTCTGAAACTGCACGTTTGTGCACAACAGAAGTGGTAGCTATCCATGGTGCTGAAACTGCACGTTTGTGCACAACAGAAGTGGTAGCTATCCATGGTGCTGAAACTGCACGTTTGTGCACAACAGAAGTGGTAGCTATCCATGGTTCTGAAACTGCACGTTTGTGCACAACAGAAGTGGTAGCTATCCATGGTGCTGAAACTGCACGTTTGTTCCAAGGGGCAAGGCTTGGATATTTACGATGAGGCCAACACGGAAGCTTATGAATGGCCAGAGTGAGGCACTGTTTTACCCTGCGCCGACCTGCAGTGTCAGAAAGAATTTATTTTAGCGCAAGTGAATGGGTTTTTGACAAACTTTAGACTAGATTTTCTTACCGTAATAAAAATTGTCATAAATTCTATGCTTCCAGTCGCTAGTTTAAAGTCTACTTTCAATCATCATGATATGCGTTTTGCTAAATTATGGTCCCATTTATTCTAAAATTGACGATAAAGTAGGCTATGCTCCAGGAGGGGCGGGATGATTTGATTGACAACCTACACAACCAATAGCATTCATTCCCCGCCCTACTCTTGATTGACAAGCTACCCAACCAATAGCATTTTTGGGGGTTGTTTTCCGGTTCGCTGGTCACGTGTCTGGTCTCAACCAATAGCGTTTGAGTTCTAGCGTGGCCAACTGTATATATTAACGATGGAGGAATGCACGTTTCTTAACTATCGGCTTCATTTTCGTTCTGTAGAAAGCAGGGGAGTGGCTTTGTCCATTCTTTTTTACAGTCTATGGTTTGTTCACAACAGAAGTGGTAGCTATCCATGGTTCTGAAACTGCATGTTTATGCATTTAACTCTGAGAGTGTACAAATGCCCCATAAGGGTCCATTTGGTTCCTAAAATATCAATCATTTGGGTGGGAACCCCCTCAAGGACCCCTGGGGGTCCCCGAACCCCACTTTGAGAACCACTGCTCTAGTGCCACCGTCAGGCTGAAATGTAAAATGTGCACACATGTTATCTCATTATCTAAAACGCAGATTGCAGGATGAACGCTATTATCAACAAATGTTCGTGACTCCACTTTCTTTCCTCTAGTCCGCCATTCAATGCATTCTCATGCCAGTGCCGTCAACAGGCGATGAGTTGGGACGGATTTCACCATCTATAGCCGATTTTCAATACATATACTTGCGTATATACTGTCCACCACTGGTCCTGATACTGCACGGTTGTGAATACAGTGTTGGAGAGACCTGCCCGCTGTGCTATACTAGTCCAATGGATTCCCTATTAGAGGAAGCGAATAAAACACTTTCTATGAGCTTTAGCTTAAAATATATTGATACTGCCTGAGGGACAGCTTTATAAAAGCCGGATGACACATTCATGAATAATGTCTGAATGCAGTTATAGAAGTCTTTTTATGCCTCGACCAGCCATGACAATCGCTTTTCCAGTTGTCTATCCGCCCGTCCGTCCGGTCAAAGGTCAAAGGTCAGTGTGACCTCACTGCACCATGTGATGATGAGGCGCTCTATCAGTCCTCGGTCCTTGACATTGACAAGTTGGTTAAAGCAAAGAGATGTCAGGTGTCTGGAATCAGCAAGTGATGCATTTTCATGCTGGCACAACCCCATTTCAATGATCCATTTTGGATATTTTTGAAAAAACTATGATTAAAAAGGTAGTTGTTTTTCTTGCTTTTAATTTTTGTTTTTTTTACATTAATCATATGATTTGTATTCATTGATATTTTGGAATATTCCATTATTGTTCATCACTTCAATAAAAAAAGACTGAGTTTGATTGCTGGAAGCACTCAGTGTCACGGGATAACCCGTGCCCTATAGACTCTAAAGACTCCACAGTGTCAAACTGGACATTACAAGCACACACTGCATAGCTGCTGCTAATAATTGACTGTCATCAAGCTGCCTTGGAGGTATGTCTGTTCAGCACCCAGTGTTGCTGGCTATTATACATTTTCAATTATTTGATGCCAAGAAATGCAATTCGAGTTTGCTCAGAGAGTCTGTAATTGTGTAGTCTAACTTATGGGCCAACTGCATATATATATAAACAAGTATATATATATATATATATATATATATATATATATATATATATATATATATATATAATGAGTCACACATGGAAGTAAACAGTAACTGTTTGACAGAGGCATACAACCGCGCTACAGCATTCATTATTTCTCCATGCTGTTATGAAAAAGAGTGAATGTGTTCTATAGGCTCCTCATGGCCGATATTTCATATCCTCAGCTTCGTTCAAAATCTCACATTGAACATCTGTGCTTACGTAGAAAATTGATTCAAAGCGAAAAGCAGACAAAACAGAGCAGCGAGAGATCTGAGGAGAAAGGTTTAGATTAGATTCTAACTGAAAAGGTCACAACTTTGTGGAGTTGCAGCAGTGGATTGTTAACACATCGATCAGACAACGCATCACCTTGTGTTGCTTGTTTTAATACCGCCCATCGATTGACTGACCTTCATGTATATAATGGACAGACCTCTCAATGTGGCCGGCATGGATTATTTCCACTTATGTCTGTTTGTCAAAGCTCGCAGAACCCCTGGTCTGTCAATCAATAGGCAGATCTGTGGCAGGGGGTCCATCGATCCACATCAAAAAATAATGAACACGAGTATTAAGCGCTTGCAGTTCAATGTGATATTTTGGCCTGCATGAGAAAAACAGCTCAATTTTGCTTTGTATTAAGAAAACCGTGTATTAAGAAAACCTCAAAATACCAAAGAAATATACCATAAAAAAAACATCATCTTTCCGTAGATGGCCAAGAAAGATTATATGATCTGCCAGATGACAGTGGTAGAGTTCGTTAGAACACCATACTGTAAAAAACACTTTCACATTACTTTGTGCTGAACAAAGATTGGCATTGTTAGGATTCTGTTTCAAATACCGATTACAGAGCTGAATAACTCAACATCTGTCTTGTTAGCTGAGATTGACTCACAGGCAGTACATTAAAGCACTGTAAGACTGCCTCAAAAGAATTGCTCTACGCATTTGTGGAGACTTAGCTACAGCCTGTGAAAAATGAGCGCTTGTTGGGGATGACAGCAAGATTTACGGTGTAAAGATGGTTAGAATACTTGGCTTCGCTGCCCAGCGCATAGGAACCCAGAATCTGGAGGGGAGAGAAGTTTTGTGGCGAAGTACAGAGGCTCCAACTAGGTCAGAACTATTCCTGGTCTCACGCCATATGCTAAAAGGTGCTACAATACTCTAGCAGAGGGCTGGTGGCAGAATATCAATCCACCTGCAAACGGACCAGCTGGCAGTATGGTTACACAAACCTCCTGGTGTTTGCAGCATGGTCAAAGCCGTAACGGTCCGCCATCCAGTCAGCTAACTCAACGGTTCTCAACCTTTTCAGGGCCGCGACACCCCCAAATAATCATTATTTGAACTGGGGACCCCCCAAAATCAGCATATTTTTTAGAACTGGGGACCCCCCACCCTGGCGTTGTGACAATACATTTAGTTTGACTCGGTTCCACAGAAATGATGTTGTTGTGAGCTTGTAGATCGGCTATTTTCACAATTGTGTCCTCTTTCCTCTTTCTTGACAGTTTTGCCAATGTTTGACCAGTCTTTATAGTATAGTTTGTTGATTACTTTCGATGCAGTAATGGCCTTTTTTCATTTCATTTTTTCAATAGTTTCTTAGGTATTAAATTGCCACTTTGCTGTCATCTGGGGGGCCCCCCAAAATCATGTGGGGATCCCCCTGGGGGTCCCAACCCACAGGTTGAGAACCACTGAGCTAACTTAACACTAACCCTTTTCTTACACTGGGCCTTGGGCTGCTGAAAACCCAATCGCACAAGAACGAGGAGGTCGACAGGACAGTGGGTACTACACAAAAGGCTGCCTCCGTTCAATGCTTCGAAGAGTTGCTCTCTAAACGGAACATGGCACTAGCTCTGTTGGCAGGTTATTCAGGGGCAAAACTAAATGCTAGGATCTCTTGGCACCAATGGTGGAAAGTAACTAAGTACATGTACTCAAGTACTGTACTCAAGTACAATTTTGAAATATTTGTACTTTACTTGAGTATTTCTAATTTCCAATATTGTTACTTCTACTCCACTACATCTCAGAGGCAATTATTGTACTTTTACTCCACTACAATTATTTGAAAACTTTAGTTACTAGTTACTTTGCAGATATAAATGATTACATCATAAAACATACATTAACCACATTAGCTCTATTTTATACCTTTTTTCAAACATTGTAGTACTTTTGATTTTGGTACTTTAAGTACATTTTGATACCAATACTTTTGTACTTTTACTCAAGTCAAATTTGGATACCAGAACTTTTACTTGAAACATAATATGTCTATATTGCAGAATTGATACGTTTACTTAAGTGAAATATCGAAGTACTTTTTCCACCACTGCTCTGTTGGCAGGTTATTCAGGGGCAAAAACAAAATGCTGGGATCTCTTGGCAACCCAACAATGTTTTCAAGTTCATTGCTTTGGCTTGGCATGCAAGTCCACTGACATCAACCCAAAATACCTATTCTGCAACAGTTGGCCTTGGGCTTTGAAGGAGAACTTTGCTTGGGCTTGTGTGGGAGGCTGATACCGCATGGTGGTAGTCACTTGCAGCAAACCGAACAATTATAGACTAGAAATCTAATAAGCTGACTGTAAACAGCCTTGGATGAACGTACAAATGAGTCGGTGGAGCCCAGGGGCACTAGGATAGTGTACCGAACGCATGAGGAGGTGGATAATTCATGCCTTTTTTTTCAGTGAGTCTTATAGGAACATCGCTCTGCGAATATGCATCACTGAAAATCATGGCACCCCGTCTTTAAAGGACAACTTTGTTTTTTTACAACCAAGGTTTATGTTTTAGATTGTAATTAAAGTAAATAAAATATGAGTGTTAAAATTTTAAAACGTACTGCTTTCTATAGTTTTAGCAATTTTCGTGATCTTTTTTTACAGTGGGCGGGGGCATTCCGTCCGGTGGCTAAATATGTCTTTTTTTTTACACAATAACCCGGTGTTTTCTTTATTATTATGTACAGTAGCTCTTCTAGCCCCAATAACTCACATCTGGCCATCAAATACCACAGGACCTTTTTTATTGTGTAAAAAAGGCATATTTAGCCACGAATGCCCCCGCCCACTGTAAAAAATATCGCAAAAATTGCTAAAACTATAGAAAGCAGTAAATAAATAAAAAATAACACTCATCTTTTAATTACTTTAATTACAAGCTAAAATATAAACCTTGGTTGAAAAAAACTAAAGTTGTCCTTTAAGTGTCCCTTTCTTTCAAATGGGGGATGTTTTAGAGTGAAATTCATTAGGATTTCTATTTCACCTGGAAAACATCAAATAGTGTTTATTTAATATCTATGCCATACACACACTCTTTCCCCTCATTGCTCAATCAAACAACACAATATACAGTGACTAATAGCCTAGGTATATAACTACGGTCGGTGTATATCTCAATAGCAGCATGCATATCAATAATGTAATACAATACAAATTTAGGTAACACTCTTATTATCCAGAGTGACAAAGTGCAAGATCAGAGTAAATGACTGGGACCATGATAGTCAGCAAATCACAGGGTAAATGGTTACGCAAGTGCAGTGGTGTAAAGTAACTAAGTACATTTACTCAAGTACTTTACTTAAGTACAATTTTGACGTATTTGTACTTTACTTGAGTATGTCCAATTTCCCATACTTTTACTTCTACTCCACTACATCACAGAGGCAAATATTGTACTTTTACTCCACTACATTTATTTGAAAACTTGAGTTACTAGCTACTTTGCAGATATAAATTATTACATAATAAAACATACATCAACCACTTCAGCCCAATTTTATACCTAGGCCTGCTATTTTCAAACATTTTAGTACTTTTACTTTTGGTACTTTAAGTACATATTGATGCCAATACTTTTGTACTTTTACTCAAGTACATTTTTAATTCTTTTGTAACAGAGTATTTCTACAATGCAGTACTGATACTTTTACTTAGTCAAGAATTTGATTACTTTTTCCACCACTGCGGAAATGCAATGCAATGCAACGAAAAACAATGATGTGCTAAAAAGCAACTATGCTACCAGGTTAAACCTAGCATGCTACCCTGACAACTCTCAAAGAAAGCAAATGCATTCTTAAAATAAATTATAATACATATAAATATATATTGTGAAAATATATTTTGGACCCTGAACGATATAGAAACCATTCTCACGTTTTTTTTTTTAGTTTTTATTTTGTCTCCACATGGGGTTGCTTGTCCACTGCCAGATGTGTCCAGGATCTTTGATTAAGTCTGCAGTGTCGGGAGGCGATGTCCATATTACTCCTCTGACATTTCAGCTCCAGTGATATGGAAACCAGAAGCACCGGGATTCCATTAAGTGTGCAGGGTGCGTGGCGGCAGAACGCGGGCCACCCTTGGGATTCCTAAAGTGGCATTTCCTGGGCCTGTCATATCCTCTCTGAGAGTAATAAAATCAGTTTGGCTCCTGCGCTTCTGTCTCAGCACTGTCTGCCTTATTATGGTATGGGACAGGGGGGGGGTTATTGTATTTATTTCATTTTATTTGAATGCAGGGTCATTAAAATGAGTCCATATACAAACACATGTTTTGAATTAACTGTGGAAAAACTTGAAGAACAAGGCACTGGATTAAGTACTGTAAACTTGGCTGTTAGCTTGCTCCTGACCAGGCTAACTTCACAGCTAAATTGCCATGGTAACTAAGGTAGGCTTGCTTCAATTCTCTTTCGTGGAATCGGGTCATGGCTAAACTGAACTGGCTAAACTAATCTTAAAGATAATTCAGCTTTCATGGAACCGATTCATCCCTAATCCTGGCTAAATTAAGACAGGATAGGTGTTAAAGCCAGGCTTTAGCTCTAATTCACCTTTCGTGGAATAGGGCCCTGGCCTCCCTACTTCGGGCATAGGTGCGTTTTTCTTTTTTTTAAGAAATGAAAACAAAACTTTTCCAAGTTTCCAACATTTTCAGAAATGTTCAGAAATATAGCAGATCAGCTGTTTTAGCCAAGCAACACCAAACTTGAAGCGGCACTGTAACTTGTTTTTGATTAATAAAATGTAATCTTGTCCAATGTGTAAGGTAGAGTATGTTAATAGAATATAACTTAAAGAATTGGGGTGGTTGTATTTAGTCTTGGCTGCTCACTATTAACTCATTTTCAACATTGAACTATGTCATTATTACACCTTAGAGCTGTCGTATGGAAATAAGAACAAAGTCCACCCCCCCCCCCCTTCTGTGTTGCCTAGAACTGGAACAGAACAGAGTACAAAACACTGACGTTGGCCTACAAAGCAACCAAAGGTATGGCACCCCCGTATCTTCAAAGCCTGATCCAGCCCTACAAACCCCCCCGCTCTCTCAGATCAGCTAACACAGGGAAGCTGACAGAAGCTTCGCTAAAACATCCGGGACAAAGGCTAAAATGTAAATTAGATAGCACGTTATGTTTTTGCAATGTAGAAGTACTCTGTTACAAGTAAAGGTCCGGAATTCAATATTTACTTGAATGTTAATACTAGTCATAAAGCTACTAATATAAAAGTAATTAAAGCGGGTCATGTTTGCATGTTAGGAATTGTAACATCTGAAATCAATAATACATCAGTAATCCGATATTAACCTGCGGGCCGCATTAAGTGCAGGTGGGGGCCGCATGTGGCCCCCGGGCCGCTAGTTGCCCATGTATGCGATAGAGCATACCAGCACACATGAATGAGTTCCCCATAACTCCCTCACAAACTCCATTGGATCAGAGAAATGCTTTCCTCTTGGCTTCCTTTAGTGTAGCATTCAATTTAGACATCATTACATCTTCACTGCTGGGTTTCAATATGCCTGGTGCTGGATCCGGGGGTGGAAAGTAACTAAGTACATTTACTTAAGTGCTAGTACAATTTTGAGGTACTGGAGTATTTCCAATATCCAATACTGCTACTCCACTACATCTCAGAGGCAAATATTGTACTTTTACTCCACTACACTTATTTGAAAACTTTAGTTTCTACTTACTTTTCAGATATACATTATTACATTATAAAACATACATTAACCACTTTAGCCCTGTTTTATACCTAGGCTATTTGAAAATAACAGATCTACAAGCTCACAACGCGTCACATTCTGCGCTTGTAGATCTGCTATTTTCAAACAATTTAGTACTTTTACTTTTGGTACTTTAAGTACATTTTGATACCAATACTTTTTTACCTTTAATCGAGTACATTTTGAATTCAGGACTTTTACTTGTAACAGCGTACTTCTACATTGCAGTATTGATACTTTTACTTAACATTTGAGTACTTTTCCCACCACTGTCAATATGTCTGGTGCTGAATCTCACACTGGTTCTGAAATGTGCAGGAGTTTTTTTTCCCTCTTTCATATGGAGTTGAAACAGATAATGTACTGTAGTATTACAGACTGATCCCACTTTTTTTTTTCTTAACCAGGCCCAGTGTTTCTGTGCAAAATCCTGACCGTTAAATGAACTCGAAAAAACAGAACAGCACTATTATCTCCTGACTATAGGAGACAGTGTCGATGTTACTATCGGAGAAGCAGCTGCATTTTTCGTCTGAAACTGAATCTATTGAAGACAATTCAACATCGTGTCTGCTATCTCGCCGGAATGGAGCTTGAAACGGGATTATCTCGTATCTACTAATGCCCCCGGTATCTGCGCCCACAGCCTCCGGCGTGAAGTGGGAGGACAAAAAAAAATGGGAACTGATGATAGGATAGAGAAGTGTTGGGGTGGGGAAATATGTGCACTGCACCGCTGAGGTAAAGGTCAAGCACTAGTGCTATGATGTACAATGGGGTACTCCAAAAAAACATCACCGGCTAAGATGGGCGCCTGCTGCTCCAGAAAAAAAAAAAACAGGACGAGACAGAATCAAATGCACTATTCAAGGGCAAGTGTCCTGGTCTTGATGACTAAATCATTTAACCCATTAAGACCTGAGGCCGATTCTTCACGTGTCTTCTAAATCCTAACAGTTTTCTGAAACACCTATATATGTTGCTATAATATCAGTGGTTCTCAAACTTTTTCATGGCAAGGACTCCCAAAATTATATGTATTTGGCCGCGGACCCCCATCTGAAAATATTTAGTTCCAGGGACCCCCAGAAGCAACGATTTAAGTTAAAAATGTTTGCTTTAAAAGAATACAGATGTGCCACTTCAAAACTTCACACGTTACTGTTCTTTCCCTGAAACTGCCCTGAAAAGGCATTTTTTTCCTCCCTTTTCTGCCCTTAAAATGCACTGTTTTGCCCCTGAAAAGAAGTTGTAACTACACACCCCCGTTTTTCCCTTCAACAGACATCCATATACATGAGAACAAAAGAATGTGTGTTGAAGTAGGTGTCAGACTCATTATTAGGCGAAAGGTGATTTGACCAGTTGCTCAAATTAATTAGCATCATAAAAGCAGTGATCATAAAAATAATTCAGCATTTTAAATGCCCTTCTTTGTCCCTCTTATTGCCCTGGGAATCCCCTGAAAATGTACTGTCTTGGCGATGGCAGGACATGTGAAGTTTTGAAGTGGCACATCTGTATATTCACAGATTTGCACGCATTTTCACAATTTAAAAAAAAATAGCAGATCTATAAGCTCGTAGCGCGGCACTCGGTGCCGCGCTACGAGCTTGTATATCTGCTATTTTTGCTATAAATATCAATTATATATATATATATATCTGCTATAAATAATCAATTATATCAATACTAAGTACTCTTAAGAAGAAAAAAAGAGAAACAGCCAAAGTGTAAAATAATGCTTTTTTTTATAGCTCAAATCTAAAAATGACACAGATGCGTTCCAGGTCTTAATGGGTTAAATCTCGCCAGGTATGGAGTGGGAGATTTATCCGCGATGGCTACAATCCACAACAAATTGTTTTATGTCTTTCAAGTGTGTCTATGGCATGTTTATAATGCAGTGAGCCTTGTAAAACAGCCCAATAAAGCATGTCAGCCTCATGAACTTGCTACTTATTCCCCCTCTCGCATCCTCTGCAAGGTTGAGGATAAATCTACGAGACTGTCCCGTTTCTACGCGGAGAGAGTCTCTGGCAGGGTTAAAGAATTGGCTGCCACCTTTGGTGTCCTAAATTCCACGGTGCCTTGACAGGCTGATGCCATATTTACAGTGTGAAATATAATGCGATGAGATGTGGCCATTAGAATGGGGCTGTAGCTCTTTTTGATCAGAGCCCTCTGCAGTGCCAAGCTGTCAGCGCGTGTCTCTGAGTTCTTCTCGTTTTATTGGGTTGGAGACTAGCACGGCCCATCTGGGAGCTATAGAGGAACAGAGAGATCGTCCTACGAGATTCATGCACACTGTATCAGCTGAACATTATAGACGGGCACTATAGAGTGCCGAAGTCCTGGCGTCACTCCGTTATTCCCTGGGTCACGGAAGTATTTTTTTTCTAACTGAAAATACCCAGTGGGGTGGGAAAAGTAGGCCTATACTCACACATTTTACCTATAAGTAAAAATATCGATACCGCAATGTAGAAATACTCTGTTAAGTACAAGTCCGGAATTCAAAATGCACTTGTGTAAAAGTACTAAAGTATTGGTATCAAAATGTACTTAAAGTACCAAAAGTAGAAAGTACTCATCATCATGTAAATGTCAAAACCGAATATACCATCTCTCGCCAAAGATGCACGCTTCTCTCACCTTTTCGACTGGCCACAGAAAATGTATATCGTATCCCTAATGATCCCTTGTCCGACTGTTTGTAAACTACACACGGTACGTGTGTGTGTTGCCCAAAGAAAAAAATATTCCGTCCGGGACATTTCCTTCTCACTTTCAAAACAGCGTGTCTCGCGGAACACGACGGAAAAACAGTCAACTCGAGATTGAGACGTTTTAATGAAAAAGTTAAACAGGGCGCGGACGGAGGTGGAAATCTTCGGATGACGTCATTTCCGTATCCGTGTGAGTGAACAAAAATTACGTTTTTTTACGTCCGTGGCAGAATTGGTTTCGTTTTTTTTTTATGTACTTGGCAGTGAATGAGTTCAGATGACCATAATGGTATTTTCAATCGAAATAATAATTCTGTGACCCAGGGAGGATATCTGACCCTAGTGACAGTAATGTCAGACCTGATGTTTTTGCATCATCTGAACTGTTGCTTTCCTCGTTGGGACACCCAAGGGGAACTGCTTAACGAACAGCCACGCCACATGACAGCAGTGGTGTAAAGTAACTAAGTACATTTACTCAAGTACTGGACTTAAGTAGAGCTTTGAGTTTTTTTTTTTTTTTTTTACTTTACTGGAGATCTTCAGTACTTTTACTTCTACTCCACTACATCTCAGAGGCAAATATTGTACGTTTACTTATACAATTATTTGAAAACGTATAGTTGCTAGTGAGGCTACTTTGTAGATTTTGATAAAGATAAACATACAGTAACCACTTCAGCCCTATATACATTTCGGCCATTTGAAAATAGCAGATCTACAAGCTCACAATGCGTCGCATCGCGACGCATTGTGAGCTTGTAGATCGGCTATTTTCAAAATACTGTATGTTTTTTGAAACTTGTGAAATGGGACACTCTGCACAAAGAGCACTTTTACTTTTGGTACTTTAAGTACATTTTGATGCCAATACGTTTACACTTTCATTCAAGTACATTTCGAATTCCGGACTTTCGCTTTATAACAGAGTATATTTCTACATTGCAGTATTGATACTTTTACTCGAGTAAAAAAAAACTGCAAGCGCTTTTTCCCACCCACTGCACGACAGCGGACGTGTGATCACAGACAGGGGGCTTATCTTCACCTTTTGTTCGCACCGAAGGTCGCAGTAACGCCCATGTACCGATAAGAAGTCCTCGTATATATGAGCACATGGCGTACATTCTGCACCGACCGCGAACTCTTTGCACTCTCAACGCAGAGACAGAGAGACATGCCCGCGGTCACAGAGAAGCAGTATCTTTCATTTCTTTGGGGGGGGGGGGCGATGCTATAGCCGGAGTGGAATAAGAGCATGGGGCTTGGGAAAAAATGACACACAATGAAATAGCCCTGCAAGTACTCCAGAGCCGATATCCCCCGCTCCATTGTGCCGGCTGACATTGATAGAAGCTCCCAGCCTTCCCTGTGAGAGAATCTTCTAATACCTTGCAGTCTGCCTGATGACTGTGCCCTTTTCTTCTCCTCTTTGCCATTGTGTCCAATCCACGAGATTCGATTTACAGGCCTTTAAACCGTTAAGACCGGGGAACGCATCTGTGTAATTTTTTTTTTAATGATTTGGCTGTTCAAAAAAAATAGCAGATCTACAAGCTCGTAGCGCGGCACCGAGTGCCGCGCTACGAGCTTGTAGATCTGCTATTTTTTGTGAAACATTTGTGAAAATGTGTGTAAATCTTTGAAGATATATATATTTAAAGCGAACATTTGTAACGCAAATCTTTGCTTCTTGAGGATTCTACATGTCTTCTAAAATCCTAACAGTTTTTTTTTTTAAACGTATGTTGCTGTATATCATTGGTCCTCAAACTTTTTCACGTCAAACACCACCCAAAATGATATGTATTTGGCCGGGGACCCCCCATCTGAAAATATTTTTCAGAAGCAAAGATTTGAGTTAAAGATGTTCGCTCGAATATATATTCAAAGACTTGCACAAATCTTCACGATAAAAAAAAAGGTCGACAAGCTCGATGCCGCGTTCTGAGCTTGTAGATCTGCTATTTTTGGAATAGCAGATCTATGAGCCAAAGAAACAAACAAAAAATGGCACAGATGCTTTCCCCGGTCTTAATGGGTTAAAAATGGTTCAAACTTTTATTGCGCGCCGCGACGGCGCACCCAGAGTGGCAAGTGAAATGAAATGTGGCAAAGAAGAAGGCAGGGGATATTTTATTTGAGAGTTTTACTCACTTCTGATGTCACTGCATGGTACACACACCACCACGCCAAAGGCAAGACTTCCATTGTTTCATCTCCCCACCATTTTGCTAAGGCTTTCAAAAAAAATGTGCACACTATTATTGCGAAATGGATGGTCTCGCCAAGTACTGTAAGTCACGAAGGAGGGCAACAAATTGGCTGAATCTTCGTTTTCCTCTCTCTCTCTCTCTCTCTCTCTCTCTCTCTCTCTCTCTCTCTCTCTCTCTCTCTCTCTCTCTCTCTCTCTCTCTCTCTCTCTCTCTCTCTCTCTCTCTCTCTCTCTCTCTCTCTCTCTCTCTCTCTCTCTCTCTCTCTCTCTCTCTCTCTCTCTCTCTCTCTCTCTCTAAAGTAATTGGACCACTGCCAAAGCGAGGAAACTGCCTCCACAGGAGGTCGAGTTAGGCTTTTTTTTGGAAAAAGTACTCATATTCTTTGCTTAAGTAAAAGTATCAATACCGCAATATAGGAATGCTAATAATGTCACAAGTAAAAGTCTGGTAATTTAAAAAATGTACTTTAGTAAAAGTACAAAAGTATTGGTATCAAGATGTACTTAAAGTGCCAAAAGTAAAAGTACTCATTATGCAGAATGCCCCTTTTCACAAGTTTTCAAATTCATAAAAATGTATAAATAGCAGATCTACAAGCTCACAATGCGTCGCATCGCGACGCATTGTGAGCTTGTAGATCGGCTATTTTCAAATGGCCAAAATGTATATACTGTAGGGTTGAAGTGGGTGATGTGTGTTTTGTAATAATAATCAAAATCTACAAAGTAACTAGTAACTTCAGTTTTCAAATAAATGTAAAAGTATAATATTTGGATCCGAGATGCAGAGGAGTAGAAGTAAGCGTATTGGAAATTGGAACTACTCAAGTAAAGTACAAATAACTCAAAATTGTACTTAAGTGAATGACTTTCCACCACTCCACTGCAATAAAGCACAGTTATGATCCACGGTCGGGGGGGGGAGAGGGGAGAGGGAGGGGAATGGCCTGAGACAGAGAACTCAGTGTTGGAATCATGCAACTCTCATACATCAACATAATGATCCGTAACCACATGGCGAGTATGTGTACACGCACATTATCGCTGCCGCGGAGAGACATATCCAAAGGTATCTCTCTCTCTCTCTCTCCCTATGCATTTATGCATTACTATCTTATACATAATGCAATGTTCCTGCTGGGTTGGACTGTTGATGGAATGCAGTAGACACTCTTTCATTAGCTTACTTTGTAAAAAAAACAAACAAGCAATCATAGTTTGCTGTCTTCATGGAAAGAGGCAGACGGGGCTAGTTAACCCATTTAGACCGGGAAAGAATCTGTGTCATTTTTTCTTTGGCTATTCAAAAATAGCAGATCTACACGCTCATAGCGCGGCACTCGTTGCCGCGCTATGAGCGTGTAGATCTGCTATTTTGGGGAAAAACATAAAATAAAATGTGTGCAAATCTTTGAATATATATGTATATTTGTACTCAAATCTTCGTTTCTGGGGGTCCCTGGAAGAAAATAATTTGAGATGGGGGTCCACGGACGTTTTTTGGGGGGGTCCTTGACATGAAAAAAGTTTGAGCACCACCATTTTTAGCAAGTAAAAAAAAATTATAAAAAAAAACCTGTTATGATTTAGAAGACATTTGTAGAAATGTGTAGTTTTGTAGTTAAAAATGTTCGCTTTGAAAAACATCATTATTCAAAGATTTGCACACATTTTCACGATTTGTTTTCAAAAACAGCCGATCTACGATAGTAGATCTGCTATTTTTGAATAGCCCAAAGAAATCTTAAAATGACCGAACACAGATGCGTTCCCGGTCTTAACGGATTAAATAATCACACATGGGAAATTATTGTGGACCCAAAATGTCACCAGAGTGAATTTCCGCGTGTCAAAAACTGGTACGGGAAATGAGCGCTTAGGAAAGAGCACCGCCTTCGGAGGATTGTCAGCATGCATTTCCTGGATTAGTGTTTGGAGACACGGCAGTGTGGAGAGACTGAGGCTGCTGTGTTTTTGATGGATGGTAATTAATTAATCCATTAGGACCGGGCGGGAACGCATCTGTGTGTCATTTTAAGATTTCTTTGGGCTATTCAAAAAATTGCAGATCTACAATCTCGTAGCGCGGCACCCGGTGCCGCGCTACGAGCTTGTAGATCTGCAATTTTTTGAAAAATCGTGAACACTTGGTGCAAAATCTTTGAATATATATTTATTTAAAGCAAACTTTTTTAAAACTCAAATATTTGCTTTGGGGGGATGCTAACAAATGTCTTCTAAATCCTAACTGTTTTTTTCAGACCTTTTCATGTCAAGGACCTCCCAAAAAATTGGCCGCGGACCCCCATCTCAAAATGTGTTGTTCCAGGGACCTCGCAGAAGCAAAGATTTGAGAAAAAAAAAACGCTTTAAAAAGAAAATGCAAAGATTTGCACACATTTTCAAGATAAAAAAATAAATAATGGTTATGGTTAAAAATCTAAAATGACACAGAATGCGTTCCCGGTCTTAATGGGTTAAAACGCTTCCACAGATCATAAGGGAAACGCTGATATCCTAATTATATACAGAAAGTGGTGTTAAGTCTGTGTCCACAAAATCCTTTCATTGGACTTGCATTATGGTCAGACAGGTTTCTCTTTCATTCTCAGGCTCTCTCCTTCAAAGACCATGTTTCTTTAGCATCCAACAAACCTCTCCATCTCTTAAGATTCACCCCATTAACCCATTAAGACCGGGAACGCATCTGTGTCATTTTTACTTTGGGGCTATTCAAAAATAGCAGGTCTACAAGCTCGTAGCGCGGCACCGAGTGCCGCGCTACGAGCTTGTAGATCTGCTATTTTTTTTGTTAAATCTTGAAAATTTGAGCAAATCTTTGAATATAATATATTCAAAGATTTGCTCAAATGTTCAAGTTCACTTTTTAAACTATATTATAGTTTTTAAAGTGAACATTTTTAACTCAAATCTTTGCTTCTGGGGGATCCTACAAATGTCTTCTAAATCCTAACAGTTTTTTGAAAAAGTTGCTATATCAGTGGTCCTCAAACTTTTTTCATGTCAAGGACCCCCAAAAGGATATCTATTTGGGCCGTGGACCCCCATCTCAAAATATGTTGTTCCAGGGACCCCCAGAAGCAAATATTTGAGTAAAAATGTTGCTTAAAAAAATAATAATATATATATTCAAAGATTTGCACACATTTTCACGATTTAAAAAAAAGCAGCAGATCTACAAGCTCATAGCGCGGCACTCGGTGCCGCGCTATGAGCTTGTATATCTGCTAATAGCCAAAGAAATCAAAACATGACGCACAGATGCGTTCCCGGTCTTACTGGGTTAAAGTCCAGAGGAGTCAATTTGCCAGCATGCTTTAATAGATGAGTCAAGAGGTATGCCTTGGTAGGAGATTGGAGTTGATTATGCCCTTGTTCTGTTCATTTGCGCAGACCCTCAGTTAATTGACTCCAGAACAGTGATCCATTGGACACACTATCTCCCTCCAACCCTGATCGCTGCAGGGGACAAAAGAGCAGCGCTGGTCTATAAGCAAAGTGTTTGTTTTTGTCTGGGGTATTAGTGCAGGTACTGTGTGTGTGTGTGTGTGTGTGTGTGTGTGTGTGTGTGTGTGTGTGTGTGTGCGTGTGTGTGCGTGCGTGCCTGTCTGAGAGACCGAGAGAGACAGAGAGAGAGACAGATGGGAGAGGGGGGAGGGGGAGAGAGAGCAGTGGTGTAAAGTAACTAAGTACATTTACTCAAGTACTGTACTTAAGTACAATTCTGAGGTACTTTTACTCTACTCGAGTATTCACACTTTTCTGTACTTTTACTTCTACTCCACTACATCTCAGATTCAAATATTGTACTTTTACTCCACTACAATTAATTGAAAACTTTAGTTACTAGGTACTTTGTAGATTATTACAAAACATACATTAACCACTTCAGCCCTATATACATTTCTGCTGTTTGAAAAGAGCAGATGTACAAGCTCACTATGCAGCGCATTGCATTGTGAGCTTGTAAAGATCTGCTCTTTTCAAAAGATTTTTATACAATTTATACATTTGAAAACTTGTGAAATGGGCCATTCTGCATAACGAGTACTTTCTACTTTTGGTACTTTGGGTACATGATTTCGATACCTTTACTTTTGTACTTTTACTCAAGTGAATGTTTAATTCCGGACTTTTGATACTTTTATTACTTAAGTAAAAAACTGTGAGTACTTTTTCCAACACTGCTGTCCCCTTACAGGAACCCTCATCAGGGCCTTTTGACAGCAATTCAGTGACGGAAATATTTCCTCTCCCATTCCGCCCCAACAGTGACACGTGTCAAACCAAAGCCGGTATAGGGAATAGGGATAATGCTTGTTGAATACAGCTACATGCCTCTGAGAATTGCAATACTTTCCACCTGAAGGTGTCTGTCATACGGGCGGTGAAACAACCTGTCAGCAGTGGTGGAAAAAGTACTCACATATTTTACTTTAAGTAAAAGTATCAATACTGCAATGTAGAAGTACTCTCTTGCAAGTAAAAGTCCGGAATTCAAAATTGACTTGAGCAAAAGTACAAAAGTGTTGGTATCGAAATGTACTTATGGTACCAAAGGTAGAAAGCATTCATTATGCAGGACGTCCCATTTCACAAGTTTTCTAATGTAAAAAATGTATACACATATTTTGAAAATAGCCGATCTACAAGCTCACAATGCGTCGCATCGCGACGCATTGTGAGCTTGTAGATCGGCTATTTTCAAAAGGCCAAAATGCATATAGGGCTGAAGTGGTTAATGTATGTTTTGTAATAATAATCAAAATCTACAAAGTAACTACTAACTAAATTTTTCAAATAATTGTAGTGGAGTAAAAGTACAACACATGCCTCTGAGATGTGGTGGAGTAGAAGTAAAAGTATTGAAAATTGGAAATACTCCAGTAAAGTAAAAAAAAATACCTCAAAATGGTACTTTAAAAAAAAAACAGTACTTGAGTAAATGCACTTAGTTACTTTACACCGCTCGCCTGTCAGGGTTCAGCCCATTGGTCTAGTAGTGCCAGGGGTCACACCTTTACGCGGTCGGTGTCGCACCCCCCCCCCCAGACGGAGCTAACCACAGTGACGGCGATCTCCCTGACAAGGTTGTCAAGGTTCACTAGAATTCTGAGGCACTGTCGTTGTCATCGCCCCGCTCTGTGGATACGCAGGCTAGGAGACGAGTGCGAGGCCGTGTCGTTGTAAGGACTCAGTTAAGCTATCTCCTGATACTTTCCCGATCCTGTTTAAGGAGTGCATCCGGACGCGACCTTGTTGTGCAGTAACTCTCGCAAGGTTTGGAAGTGGGGCATTGGATTTCTCTCATAAATGTTTAAAAATAAAAAGGAACAATATTTACGATCGGCCCGCGATGACGGCCGATCCATAGTGGAACCATTAGGCATGCATTAGTGAGTGAAGTATATTTGACATAATCCTTGGTCCTCATTGAGAAGTCAATAGCCTGCATTAACCCATTGAGACCGCGAACGCGTCTGTGTGTCATTTTTAGATTTCTTTGGCTGTTCAAAAATAGCAGATCTACAAGCTCATAGCGCGGCACCAAGTGCCGCGCTATGAGCTTGTATATCTGCTATTTATTTTTTTTTAATCATGAAAATGTGTGCAAACTTTGAATATATATATTTCATTTTAAAGCGAACATTTTTAACTCAAATCTTTGCTTCTGGGGATTCTACAAATGTCTTCTAACTCCTAACAGTTCTTTTGAAAGAAACTTGTTGCTATAATATCAGTGGTTCTCAAACTTTTTTCATGTCAAGGACCCCCAAAATGCATTTGTCCGCGGACCCCCCAATCTAAAAATATGTTGTTCCAGGGGGCCCACAGAAGCAAATATGTGAGTTAAAAATGTATATATTCAAAGATTTTTTTCAAAAAATAGCAGATCTACAAGCTCATAGCGCGGCACTCGGTGCCGCGCTATGAGCTTGTAGATCTGCTATTTTTGAATAGCCCAACGCAATCTAAAAAGGACACACAGATGCGCGTCCCGGTCTTAATGCATTAAGCCTGCCTAAATAAAAAAACATGGACTTGGCAGACTTTGTGTGCACCAGTCACTTGAGCTCCAGTTTCAGGACCCCTCTGCCCGCTCGCGCGGCGCCTAATTGGAACATTCATAACTCGATCGCTCTTGAACCTGATCCCAAAGTGGCTCTATTTTAAACCTCATGAGGAGAGGGGGGGGGGGGGGGCAGAGTGAGTCGAGAGAGACAAACAAAACAAAACAAATAGCGGGGTGGGGGCAAGCGGAAAGAGAGAGAGGTATAGTGAGATAGTGAGAAAGGGGATAGATAGGTAGAGAGATACAGAAAGGCTGATGCTGACTGATGCAGCCACAGTTTGTGAGAGAGAGAGAGAGAGAGAGAGAGAGAGAGAGAGAGAGAGAGAGAGAGAGAGAGAGAGAGAGAGAGAGAGAGAGAGAGACAGACAGACAGACAGACAGACAGACAGACAGACAGACAGACAGACAGACAGACAGACAGACAGACAGAGTGAGAGAGAGAGAGAGAGAGAGAGAGAGAGAGAGAGAGAGACACACACACACACACACACACACACACACACACACACACACACACACACACACACACACACACACACACACACACACACACACACACACACACACACACACACACACACACACACACACACACACACACACACACACACACACACACACACACACACACACACAGAGAGAGAGAGAGAGAGAGAGAGAGAGAGAGAACCAGTACCATTAGGAACAGATATTGCTGTATCCAGTCCTTTGCGGTGGTGCTGCACACAGGTAACAGAGCACCACCACAGAGTGGAGTGGACCAAGGCCATCTTAATTGCCACTTTCATGTTCGTTAAGTTGTGTATATCATTTCAACGTCAGCGGGCAGCCTTCATAGCGGGCTCTGCTTGGGCTTACAGTATCTAATTTGTGTTTTTATGATTACATGAAAGCAAAGAGCAAAAAAAGTCCACTCAGTGGATCAGTGGCGCCATGGATACTTCTATGAAAAGAGTTAAAAGGCCATTTAGTCCTACTGAGTGCACTTGAAAGACGCAATCTAAACATAATTTCAATCATTGCGTAACGCGCCCGCGTCTCAGTGACGAGCCAAGACAATCATGGCAACTCCTTGTGGAGTCATGCAAAAAAAAGAAAAATAATACAGTCAAATACAGACGAAAATACGATGTATGAACAAAAGTGTTGATCTCATCGACTAAAACTATGACGAAAACATTTCGTCGACTACCTTTTTTCACTGACGAACGATATACAAACTATTAAGCTATGATGACTAGAACTAAGACTGAATATATTGACAATTACGTCAACAAATAAAAACTAGACTAAAATGTTATTGAGGGACGTGTGGAGAAGAGATCCAGGATAACTAAAAGGTAAGTCATTTTATGTTTGGTTGCACTCGGGTGTTGCGCTCTGAAAATAGCCAACCCGATCTCACACAACTAATACATAGCACGTGGTGTCATCCCGTGCATAGACAACTGGAAAACCCGAAAATCCGTGCATAGCCGCCTCGCATCTCCCCCATTGACTAAACCACCAACCATCGCCGTACATATGCACAGATGTTCGGGTTTTCTAGGGCTACGCGACTATGCACTGGGTCCGTGCAATGTATACTCAATTGTGTGAGATCAGGCTGAAATAGCAGATAGCAGCTTGTAGATCGGCTATTTTCAGCATGCAACCAAGCTAGGGTAAAATCAGCCATTATACGACGCCATCAAGGCACCGCCAAAATACATTTTAGTCGACAATAATTGTAGGATATCTAGTCAACTAAAACTGACTAACAGTAAAACATTTCAGATGACTAAAATATGACTAAAACTAAATGGAATTTACTTCAAAGACTATGACTAAAACTGAATACAAAATTGCTGTCAAAATCAACACTGGAACAAATGACACAAAATCACAGTCTCTCTCTATACGGTTACAGTCAGACAGTCTGTCAGATGCAAACCGTGGCTGCCGCAGTATCACAGCTACCGGCGCATGTGCTGTGTTTCAGAGATAAAATGGCAACGCGGGGAAGACTCTGCGTATCACTACTCCGCCTCTTTTGTCACCTAGTCAGCCTCTCAGGCGGCTCTGGAGCCGAGTGTCTGGCTTTCTGGGGGAAAGGAAGAGATTAGGTGGGTGGTTGTGGCAAACCGACAGGAACACTTCCCAGAACCCCCCCCCCCCCCTCCGGGGCGACCGACCGGGGTATTCTGACCCCTATGGTCGCTTTCTATGGACCTCTGGTCCTTTCATGGCAGCCCAGGGGGGGCTATACCTGGAGCTTTTCTCACTTCTTATGCTATACTCTACCGTCTGCCGGGAACAATGCAGCAGATAGGTTTTCAGCTTGTGGCGAAAGCTGTCAGGACAGGCCTAATGTGAACGGACAAGTGCTAAGCTGCAGGCTGGGAATGCAAATCCTCTCGCTCTCTTGGTTTTTTTTTGCCTTCCCCCCCATAGAGCGTTTAAGTGCTTCCACAGAGTTTACATGTCTTTTGCATCCAGTTTTATAGACATATTGACCCATGAAAATCACAAACGCGATCCCTCGTCACCCCCGGGTCAACGTGACCAGTCACAGTCGAGCTAGGGGAAACTTCACGCCTCATAAACAGCAAATGGATGCGTACTCCACGCTCACCCCCCTGCCCCTCTCTCTCTCCCCCCCTCCCCCCACTCTCTCCTTCCTCTATAACTCAGCTGGGGCATGAATATTAATGGAGAGACGGTGGAGAGAGCAGGGTGCACTGGGTGCTGTTGAATGGTTTTCTACCGGGGCTCAGACAAGCAGTGCTCCCCCCCCTAATGGGTTCAGCCTGACTGGATTCAATCATGTCCCTCCTGGTACTCTCTGAAGGGGATGCAAAAAATTGTCAATCAGACCTCTCTCATTCGCTCTCCCTCCGCCCCCCCCCCCCCCCCCCCCCCCCCTCGCAAATCCCCCGCCCTCCCCATGCACCTCATCCGTGCATTTCCGTCCTCACCGTCGCTCACCGCTATCATCTCTCCATCACTCTTCCTTTACTCCGCTGTTCATTTCCCCCCCCATTTTACAGATGTTGATGTCGTGGCCCTTCCTTCGCTCCCCGCCGCCGCCGCCACCGCCCCCCCCCGATACCCCTGTCTTCATCGTGCCCCAATTGATGTGCGTTTCGCACTGAGCAGAGGTAGACGGAAGGCTCGAGTAGACGTGAGCCTTTTCAATTAACCCACTTAAATCGTACGGTATATACTTTGTTGACCGGGGGTCATGGCGAGGTTTGTACTTGGCCACCTCATTTTTTCCCCCCTCTCTACACCAAATCTCTTTGCCGGTCTTCAAGCTCACAACCAAGCACCATGCGTTGTGAGCTTGTAGGTCGGCTAATATGGGCACTACGCACAGCTGCCATATTTGAACGAAATTTGGCTGCTTCCTTACTTCCTTCACAGGTGTTACCAATCATACTAATTGAGGCTCTGTTCCATGTAGCACAGTGGTTCTCAAACATTTCAATTTAAAGGGCCCCCATAACTCTGAGAGTGTACAAATGGAACTAAATGGACCCTTACGGGTCCATTTGGTTCCATATACACTCTCAGAGTTACATACTCATAAGGGGCCATTTGGAATCCCCTCAAGGAACCATGAGGGTCCCTGGACCTTTTGAGACCCACTGGAGTAGCAGAGTGTTTCCAGTGAGCCAACATGAACAATACCAGCACCCTGTTTGGAACACAACCTTAATTAGCATCATTGGTAACACATGTGAAGGAAGACATATATCTTCCAAATATGGCTGCTGTGCATAGAGCTTATTTGCCAAATGTTCACCTATTATGACATGCCCAGAATAGGGATGCTAGGGTTCGTGTCGTTAATAGCAATAAGAGGCTATAGTGTGTTGCTAATGGAGTGGCAGTGGCTTAGGAGGTAGAGCAGCCATCTGGGAAGCAAAAGGTCCACAGTTCGATCCCCCCGCTCATTCGTGTTATTGAGCAAGACACTGAAGCGGTAACTGCTCACAATGAGCAAGTTGCATGGTTGCTTCAGTCATCTGTGTGTGAATGTGAGGCACATTGAAAAAGGCCTATAGAAAGGCAGAACATTCTATGAAGAAAGCAAATGCTCCAACAAGATACTGAAGCGTTGCAACTGCAGGCGTCCAAATCTGGATGGCTTTTGAGCAGTTATGTGCATGCGAGTGTGTTTATAAAGAAAGTACAATGTTCTATCTTATATTGGTGACCTTTTCTATTGCTTCCATCAAAGAACAAATAGTGACAAGTCCGCTGCTGGCTAAAAATGAAATAGGAATTAAATTAGTTTTTGGGATGTTCCTTTCTTTTTACTTTTTTTTTTTATGTTGTTTAATCGAAAAGTAACGGCCGACAGACAACATCTTGGTAGGGATAACACGTTTTGATTTGTAAACGTTAATATATTTATCGGTGTGTTTCATAATGCAATCATAATTTCATTCACTCCATGTACAGTAAAATGCTGTCTGCTCGCGAGTGCTTCTGCTGCTGGGGGGCAACGAGGAGAAAATTAAACATATTTTCCGCGCGTCGTGAATGACAACTTCATCTGCCCCGCGGGCTCGCAGGTGCAGCCGACACAGCGAGTCGACGAGAACCTCCGGCAGCTTGATGAAGTACCTCGACAGACAGAGCCACCGCTGATGATGGTTATTGCCATCTGTGAAATAAATAAATAGACGAGGGAGATCTCGCAGGTTAATCGAACATGTGGTTAGCTTATTCAAACAACTATAAAAGGCTCACCTTCCATTGATTCACAACCCTCCTGTTTTAACCACGAAAGCTCTATTTTAATGCCTTGTCGTCAGACAGTGTTGCACGGCAAAAATAGACTAGAAATCAGAACATGTTGCCTTGCGACAAGTTTTTTTTAAATGAGCTCATGCTTCCTTCAATGCATGAGTGAGCAGGCCGCTTTAGTCACCTGACAGGGGGGAGTTTCCCCGGTAGGACGTACCACGTGGAAGGAACACGTTATTCCAACCAGTTCCTTTCCCCTCCATCAGGCACCCCGGCTGACCAGGGGGAGGCAGTATAGAGACCAGGATTACTGCATGTTTTTGTGAGGGTATTAAATACCCTAGGAGACACGGGGAGAACATGCAAACTCCACACAGAGAGTCCCTTTCACCAACCCCACCTAGGGTATGGGCACTGATGACGCGGAGGAGAGAACACGCCCCCAGCGCCCACAGCATACACGGCGGGAATCGAACCTAAGACCTTCTAGCCGTGAGGCGACAGCGCTACCGACCGTGCCTGCCTTGCGACAGGTTGTGAGATTGTAGATCTTCTATTTTCAAAAACGTAACTTTCGGTTAAAGTCCTATGACATTCATTTTCACTTTTTTTATTTGTTATGTTTTTTTGGGGGGTTTTATGACCTCAATTACACCCAAAAAATCAGAACTTTGAACATTCAGTGGATTTTTTGTGGGGTTTTCTGAATAATTAGGCTGAAAAGTAATCTGAGCAGAGGCGATGATTGACAGGCAAAATCCCTCAACAGCGACACCCGCAGGCAAAGATTTCTTTTTTCATTGCAGTTGAAAAGGCTTTAGAAATGTGAGGGAAAAACACCTGCCATGGATCACTGGAGTGGAAATTTTTGTTAAAACTTTTTATACACGTTTGAAGGACCATGACAAAGACTTTTAATGTGTGGTAAAACTGAATGTCATGAAACCTTTAAGTTGTTTTCGCAAAACACGCTAACCCTACCGTCTAGAATTGAGGGAGGAGGACAAGATGGTTGCCAAGGTAATAGAGGGCAAGGGTGATGCGCGGGCCTGCAATTAGCATGAGTGATGAATTGTAAGAGTCTTTGGATTGCATTGTAAATAATTGATTTTTTAAAAAGAAACATCAAGATGCAGGCACTCCAAAACCGGCAGCGTCAGTGTCAGCGGGTGATGTATGGAAACCCAGTTAAGAGCCCATTTCCCCCTGTGTTCCACGGGGGAGGGGAGAGTCCTCAGTAAATAACTCGCATATACCGCCGGGGGCGGGGCGCGGCGAGGAGAAAACAAGAAAACCCTGTTCTCGTGCAACCTTTCTCGTTCTCCTTGCCACCTCGACCGTGCCCTCGGCGCGCCTCCATCTCCTCGGCAGGGTCTCAATCCCCTTTGCTTTCTTGCCCTTTCGCCCCCTCAGGGGCACATCGCTGAAAGGAAGGTGGAATTGGATGAGTCCCTCACAGAGCTTCGCCTTTGAGGCAGCCAGCAGATTTTTCTTTTTGTTTTTCCGGAGAGAGTCGTTGTTGCAGCCCATTGCCTCACCTTCATCCAAAAAAAGCATCCGTGCTCGCTGCCCCCCCTCCGGGTTCAAAGAGTATATGGTCGGGATCAGTGGTGTAAAGTAACTAAGTACATTTACTCAAGTACTGTACTTAAAGTACAATGTTGAGGTATTTTGGTTTTACTGGAGCATTTCCAGTTTTCATTTTTTTTAACTTTTACTTCTACTCCACTACATCTCAGAGGAAAATATTATACTTTAATCCACTACAATTATTTGAAAACTTTAGTTAGTTACTTTGATTATTATTACAAAACACACATTAACCACTTCAGCCCTATATACTGTACATTTCGGGCATTTGAGAATAGCCGATCTACAGGTAGATCTGCTATTTTCAAAAGATTTTTTGACATTTAATACATTTGAAAACATGTGAAATGGGACATTCTGCATGATGAGTACTTTCTACTTTTGTACTTTAAGTATATTTCGATACCAATACTTTTGTACTTTTACTCATTCCAGACTTCTCCTTGTAACAGAGCATATCTAAATTGCGGTATTGATACTTTTACATAAGTAAAAAATGTGAGCACTTGTTCCACCACTGATGGGTGGGATAACGAAACAGAAATAATGTATCTCAATGCAAGCGGATGGGTTTTTGACGAACTTTAGACTTGATTTTCTTACCTTAATAAACATTGTCATAAATACTATTATGCTTCCAGTCGCTAGTTTAAAGTCTCCTTTCAATCATCATGATATGCGTTTTGCTAAATTATGGTCCCATTTATTTTAAAAATGGCGATAAAGCAGGCTATGCTCTAGGAGGGGCTGGATGATTTGATTGACACGCTACACAACCAATAGCATTCATTCCCCGCCCCCCCCCCCCCCCCCCCCCCCCCCCCCCCCCGCTCTCGATTGACAAGCTACCCAACCAATGCTGGTCTGGTGGCATTCTGCAGGATATGACACGATATAGAAAGACGGCGGCTTTGAAAGATTCCTGAACAATTGGCTTCATTTACGGTCTGTAGAAAGGCGTATAGCTTCGTCCATTCTTTTAATACAGTCTATGGTCGAGCGTCGAGGCGGTTATGATGGCAAAATGTTGTGTTCTGTCGATTTCCTAGGAGTGAGGACATTATGGTGAGTCATTGTGGAGGAAGGGACTGTGGGCTCGGTCATTGCGCGCACCTCGCCTCCTCTTACGATTGACACGGTGCCATGGCTCATGCCCTGTGTCTGGATGGCTGGCTGAACTATTCTCTGCATGCTGTGAGTCACTCTAACCGACGTGGCGCGTTGACTCATCCCCTCCACCTCACACAGAGAGCTCCTCACTGTACAGAACTCAATCAATGGCCGCCTCGGCAGTGGTGGAAAGTAACCAAGTACATTTACTCTAGTTCAATTTTGAGGGGTTTGTACTTGACTTGACTATTTCCAATTTCCAGTACTTTTACTTCTACTCCACTACATCTCAGAGGCAAATAATGTACTTTTACTCCACTACAGTTATTTGAAGACTTTAGTTACTAGTCACTTTTCAGATATAAATTATGATATTATAAAACATGCATTAGCCACTTTAGCCCTATTTTATACCTAGGCTATTTGAAAATAGCCGATCGACAAGCTCACAACGCGTCGTAGATCTGCTATTTTCAAATATTTTAGTACGTTAACTTTTGGTACTTTAAGTACATTTTGATGCCAATACTTTTGTACTTTTATTCAAGTACATTTTTTATTCTGGACTTTTACTTGTAACAGAGTATTTCTATACTGCAGTATTGGTACTTTTTACTTAAGTAAAGAATTTGAGTACTTTTTCCACCACCAGTGGCGCCTTGGTGCCACCGCGTCACTTTTCGCAGCTTGGTTAAATTGTTGAGAGAGGGAGGCCACGGCGAACGCCATTGTCTACCACAGGCTCGCGCAAAAAAGGTCATCTCAGTTCTTCTGTAACACCACGACAGATCGAGTCACTGGCGCGCACACACAGACGATGATGTCCCTGAATCAGTTGTCAAATTCTCACTCAAAGAGAAGAAGGAGAAAAAAAGCAATCCCTCTCCAAGTCGAGTCATCTCTTCTCTTATCTCTCGCTCGGCACCTCTCTGAGTGACGGACAGGCCGCGGTTCTGTCTGAGCCACGCGGGTCAAAGGTGACCGAACAGAATAAGCTCTTTATCCCTTTAAGACCTGAAGAAACATCTATGTCACTTTTGATTTGAGCTAAAAAAGCATTATTATATACACTTTGGGCTATTCAAAAAATAGCAGATATACAAGCTCGTAGCGCGGCACCGAGTGCCGTGCTACGAGCTTGTAGATCTGCTATTTTTGAAAAATTGTGAAAATGTGTGCAAATCTTTGAATATATATTGTTTTAAAGCGAAACATTTTAACTCGAATCTAAGCTTCCGGGGGTCCCTGGAACATATATTTTTAGATGGGGGTCCGTGGCCAAATGCATATCATTTTGGGGGTCCTTGACATGGAAAAAAGAACCACTGATATTATGGCGACATAAGTTTTTTTCAAAAAACTGTTGAATCCCCCAGAAGCAAAGATTTCAGTTCGCTTTTGTAACTCAAATCTCACGATTTGCAAAAAAAATAACGATTTTTCAAAAATAGCAGATCTACAAGCTCATAGCGCGGCACCGAGTGCCGCGCTATGAGCTTGTAGATCTGCTATTTTTGAATAGCCAAAGAAATCTAAAGTGACACAGATGCGTTCCAGGTCTTAATGGGTTATGAGACCGCCCTCCCCTGCCGAAGTAAAGCTGGCGCGAGGAAAAGGTCAGGCCGGCCTCGGCGTGTGTAGGCTGTGTGTCCCTCCTCCTAGTGCCAGCCCAGGGTTATACTGTTCTATTCACTTCTTACCTTGAGACGCACACAGGCGGCTTATCGCCGGGGAAATTGGCTGTGCGCCATGAATGCCGGAGAGCACAGGAGAGAAAGCCGGATGAATGTTTCAATGGCGGCTGAGTTCTTTGAATGCCTCGCCTCTCTCTCTCTCTCTTGCTCGATGTACCCCCTCCTCTCACTCCCCTCTCTCTGCTCTCTATCTTCTCTATCTCTCGTCTCTCTCTCCCTCTCTCTCTCTCTCTCTCTCTCTGTCTCTCTCACTTTTTTCTCTATCTATTCTTTGCCTTTCTCTCGCCCACACTCTCCGACCGTATGTGCAGGGAATTGAATCAATCCCCTCTCTTGTGCTCAGTGTTTTTAACCCGTTCCGACCGGGAAACGCGTCCCTGTCATTTTCTGCATTTCTTTGGGCTATTCAAAAACAGCAGATCTACAAGCTCATAGCGCGGCACCGAGTGCCGCGCTATGAGCTTGTAGATCTGCTATAAAATTGTGGAAAAAGTGTGCAAATCTTTTATATACCTTTTTTTTACTCAAATCTTTGCTTCGGGGGGGGTCCCGGAACAAAATATTTTTAGATGGGAGGGGGTCCACGAACAAATACATATTATTTTGGGGGTGACATGAAAAAAGTTTGAAAACCATTGATAATATAGCAACATAAGTAAAAAAACAAAAAAACAAAAAGGTTTTAGAAGACATTAGAATCTCCAGAAGCGAAGATTTGAGTAAAACAATTTCGCTTTTAAAAAAGTATATATATATATATATATATATATATTGAGATTTACACACATTTTCACGAAAAAATAAATTTAAAAAATAGCAGATCTACAAGCTACGAGCTTGTAGATCTGCTATTTTTGAATGGCCAAAGAAATCTAAAAAGGACACACAGATGCGTTCCCGGTCTCAGTGGGTTAAAAGATGACCTGAATGAAGAGTGGGTCATGCTGAAAGGGATCGTGCCCTTTTGTACAGGCCAGCAGAAGAAGGAAAAAAAAAATCTGCTCTTCGCGCACCGTGTCCGGAAAAGGACATTGTTCCAGTGGCTCGATCACATATCTAATCCCGGGTTACCATTGCTTTGTTTGTTATGACTTATTTCTATTCTCTTTATTTGTCGGAACAACTCCTTGGCACAAAAAAAAAATGTTTTGACAACGCATCAAATCTGGACTGCATAGAAAGACTTGAGATGAGATTTCTCAGATTTGGTTTATAAATAAAGAGATGTTGATGGAACGGGGATGTGAGCATGCAGTTATTGATGGGTAACGGGCTACAGGATTGTATTTCCCTGGATCGGTGTTGTTATCAAATGTTAAATTGTCGTATAGGCTTAAAAGGAGACTTAAAAGTATCATAATAAGAAAACTAATTGTACACTATTGAAATACGGTAGTATGTTATTTCACAAAAATAGAATATTTGTTGTAAGCAACACGCCTATTTTAGAAAAACATGCCACAAATGCTGTGTAGAGGCAGGCGATTTGTACTGAATTTTATACCAGTGTATAATTGTATATTGTATATAATTGTATAATATTATGCTGTATAGACATGTCAATATATTTCATATCCTGCATCAATATTTGATTTCCTCAGAGTTTCTGTCAGTCAGGGGTGTTTCAGAGGTTTGATGGGCGGGGGGGGGGGGGGGGGGGTCATTTGGCAGTGTGACGCAGGTGTGAGGGCCGCATAGCGGCCCCGAACTCTAGATGTGAGGGCCGTCGCCTCTAGTAGACCATAATGCCTAGCAACAGGAGTTGCCATAGCAGTAGGTTTAGCATTATAACCATACGAATACTTTGCTATAGCAAAGGTGCATTTATGACAACAGATGTCCCCCAAATCTCAAAAGTGATCAACTAAAACAGTGGTTTTCAAACGTTTTCATGCCAAGGACCCCTACATTTATATACATTTGGCCGCGGACCCCCATATTGAGTTAAAAATGGTCGCTTTAAAAAAATATATATATTCAAAGATCTGCACACATTTTCAAGATTTTTCAAAAATAGCAGATCTACAAGCTCATAGCGCGGCACTCTGTGCCGCGCTATGAGCTTGTAGATCTGCTATTTTTTCAATAGTCAAACCTAAGTGGTTAAAATGATTGTGACGCTATGTTAACTCATTTCACTGGGGACCACCTGGTACCCCCCGAAGGACCACTGGTGGTCCCCGGACCACTGGTTGAGAACCGCTGATCTAAAAACATGTACAAAAAAATGTAGACAAAAGTTAGTCATGGCAGAAATACGTGTTTTTTTTTGTGCTATAGTTTTGGGGTATAAGTCCATCATTTCACTGATCCCTGCTCCGCGGAGGCTTGGCTAACGCAACTCTGGACTGCATCCAGAGTGTGGGAAAGGCTCATTTGATCTTGTCAACATAATATTATTACGTGGCGGCTGTGCTGGCGGGCGTCCTGCAGTCGGCTGGATGGATATCTCCATCTTGATTCTAATGAGAAGATCATGATTCACTCAGTGTTAGCATACTGTAGATTCTACAGTATGTATTATTGCCTCATGAAACCATGGTGTTGTCCATAGCTACTGTATTAACCACTTGAACTCCAACACCCCCTATTCTGGGGGGGGGACATTGGCCAGAAATAGCCAGTGGTGTAAAGTAACTAAGTGCATTTACTCAAGTACTATACTTAAGTACAAGTTTGAGGTATTTTTACTTGACTGGAGTAGGGCCAACTTTCAGTACTTTTAAGTCTACTCCACTACATCTCAGAGGGAAATATTGTACTTTTACTCCACTACAATGATTTGAAAACGAGTTACTTTGTAGATTTTGATTATTATTACAAAACATCGATTAACCACTTCAGCCCTACGTAGGCCTACATTTGAAAATAGCTATTTTCAAGAGATTTTTATACATTTGAAAACTTGTGAAATGGGACATTTTGCATAATGAGTAGGCTACTTTCTACTTTTATACCTTAAGTATAATATGTTGATACCAATACTTTCGTACTTTTACTGAAGTAAATTTTGAATTCCGGACTTTTACTTGTAACAGAGTATTTCTATATTGCAGTATTGATACTTTTACTGGCTTACCGATAACAAACTGTCACTACACCTTGGGAAAACTGAAGCCATTCTCTTTGGGACCAAACATTCCCTCAGTAAAATGAAGGTAAATGACTTCAAGGTCAAAGTCGATGACACAATCATCACTAGCAAAGAAGAGATTACCTATTTGGGATGTATTCTTGACAAATACCTGACAGGTGAAAGCATGGCAAAAAAGGTGGTCAAAAGAGATAACCAGAGAACCAGATATGGGCAGAGTTTCCTCTTTTGTCAACCCTCAGGACCCTCTCAGGGGCCCTGATTCAGCCCCTTTTTGACTATGCTTGCTCCACTTGGTACTCCAACACCTCAGTGTCACTGAAGACTAGACTAAGCTTCAAACCTCCCAAAACAAACTGATTCGACTACTTCTCGGACTGGGGCCCATGACCCACCTCTCTCCCACTCACTTTGCCAGCCTAGGCTGGCTCAGGGTGGAAGACAGAGTTAAACAACAAAAAATGGGACTGGCCTTCAAAATTGTAAATGCAGATTTGCCCGAAATGCGACCTATACCCGCATATCTGTATAAATACCTCGAAAAAGTTAGTGACACCCACAGTCACGAAACTAGAGGGAGCGTAAACAACAATCTGGTACCACCCACCCATAAAACAAACATGGGCAAATTCTCCTTCTACAGCACAGCCACCAAGGTATGGAATAGTCTAACCCCATCCCTCAAAAAATGCAGTTCGCTGGGCTCATTCAAAACAGCCCTAAAAACTCATCTTTCTGGCGGCCAAAAGAGGAGCTAATACCAGTTTCCCTGTAGACAGACGACCCCCCCCTCCCCTTTTTTTGTATATATATATATATATTTATTTATTTTTTCATGCTTTTTTTGGTACATAGTGGTATTTTTTCCTCTGTATTTTTATGTTGATTTTTGAACCGTTTGGTTGCTACTATATGTCTATGAAATTAATTCAAGGACCCCAACGGAAACAAGTCCGCAAGGACTTTTTTGGTCGGACCTTTTAGACAAAAGTATTATAAATGTAACTGTGTTGTTTTACATTATTTTGCCTAATAAAAATTTCAAGCAATCAATCAATCACTTCAGTAAGAAATGTGAGTACTTTTTCCGCCACTGGAAATAGCCGATCTACAAGCTTACAAACGCGTCGCGGTGTGACGCGTTCCACTCTCTTGTAGATCGACTGTTTATTGCTGTACAAGGACGCAAGAGCAGAGCCAAGAGCAGAGCCAACCGAAGTCCGTTTCTTAGAGAGTTTGGGCAAAAAGTTATTTTAGAAACTGAATATAATCTGACAATATGAGAACCAATCTAAATACAATTAAACTCTGTGGTTGAGCAAACGTTGAAAAATGAATGGAGCCCATGCCCAGACCTGGATGTACAGCTCACTGACGATTGGTTTTAGCCAGACTAACTCCCCGGTGCTCTGTCTTTTATATCTGGGTTGATTTGATTCCTGTTTGCATTAGCATTAACCCATTAAGACCGGGAACGCATCTGTGTCACTTTAGATTTCTTTGGCCATCCAAAAAAATTGCAGATCTACAAGCTCATAGCGCGGCACTCGATGCCACTCGAACTAATTTTGAAAATGTGTGCAAATCTTTGAATATACATTTCCCCTTACAGCTTGCAAATCTGCTATTTTTGAATAGCCAAAAGTATAAAATAATGGTTAATAAAGCAAAAAAAATCTAAACGACACTGTATGCGTTCCCGGTTTGAAGGGGTTAAAAGCTGGCGACCTGTTCTTTGGCACCATGAGCGCCTCTGAAGATGGGGCTAAGGGTTACGTTCCATAACACATAATTATGGATGTTTCATGAAATGCGGCACTAGCATATCGTTGGGTGGAAACCGTGTATGTCCAAGAAAACGTTCCTTTTTGTATCATTTTAAAAAACATTTTACAATAGTGAAACATTTCTCACAACGCCTTGCATCGCGCCGCGTTGTGAGCTTGTAGATCTGCTATTTTCACTACTTTTGTGCGACTCTTATGTGATAAAGTAGGGCATTAATTCACATAAAAAACATAACAATTCTAAATATGGACATAAGAGGTTTCTGCTCAACAGCAACGATATGTTTTTTTCCCCCCTTTTTTTCTTCTTCTTTTCCTTTACGTGTTATTTTTTCCATATTGCAGTCCCTCACACTAAAATATCTTAGCTCAGGGGTTCAAATACAGTACATCTATGATTACCTCTCCATACAGGCGTACATCTATGATTACCTTACCATACAGGCATACAAAAGGCGTACTGTGAACACACAGCAAACGTCATTCTTTATACACACCGATTCCTTCCCAACCTCTGAGAATTATTTAGAACAAAAATATTCCACAAATCGCTTCCTCTTTCTCACACTGTCAAATAAATCTCTTGTACTGTACATATACATGCGGTGGTGGAAAGTAACTAAAGTACATTTACTCAAGTACTGTACCTAAGTACAATTTGGAGGTATTTGTTCTTTACTTGAGTATTTCTAATTTTCAATACTTTTACTTTCTACTCCACTACATCGCAGAGGCAAATTTTTAATTTTTACTCCATTACAATGATTTGTTCTAGTTCTAGTTTTAGTTGACTAAATATCATAATATTATAGTCGACTAAATCTACAGTTGATTTAGTCGACTGAAATGTATTTTGGCGGTGCCTTGATGGCGTCGTAATGGTTGATTTTACACTTGGTTGTGTGCTGAAAATAGCAGATCTACAAGATTGTAAATCTGCTATTTTCAGAGCGCAACACCCGAGCGCAACCAAACATAAAATGACTTAGTTCTACTGGATCTCTTCTGCACTCGTCCCTCACTAACATTTTAGTCTAGTTTTTATTTGTTGACGAAATTGTCAATATACAGTATTTAGTCTTAGTAATTTAGTATTTTTTAGTTTTTGTGTAGTTCTCATCAGTGAAAAAAGGTAGTCGACTAACATTTTACGTCATAGATTTAGGCGACGAAATCAACACTGACGTGGCACTGTCACTGAAATGTCTGAAATATATGCAATAGTGCTGACAAAGTTTATTTTCCTAGCATCATAATCTGTCTCTCTCTCAGTCTCTATGCCCCCTCCCCCCCCCCCCTCTCTCTCTCTCTCTCTCTCTCTCTCAGTCAGTCCCATGCCTCATCAGTCCGTTAACAGTAGCGTGTTGAGCATGGCATTTCTACAGGTGGGTCTCCTCGGGGCCGGTGGAACCCAACCCCCACCGTCCCCGGTCCAATTACAGCAAGCAGGAGAGGACATTTTTATTGGCCTGTGAGGGGACATTTCCATGGCTGCCGCCCGTCTCCAGGAGTAGAGTCATCTAGCGCTCAATTACTCTCCCTCGCTGGTCTGGCGAGGGAGAGAAAAAGAGTCCCCTGCTGGGACCCATCGAGTCCCAGCGCATTACAAGCACAGAATTTCTGACCTACTTCAAGGCACAAAAACCCCCCTCAACTTATTTCCACCGCTACCTAGCATGTGATCGAATATGTGGCAAGTAATTTTCCCCAGGAGCATGGGCAGAGAGACCTACTACTGCCGACTGCCTCTTTAATAATATATCTTTGAGCACTTGTGCACAACAAGTTAACCAACATTTAATATAATTTATGTAAGCCAGAGTGCAATGTAGCAAGCCTATAACCTCCCATTAATCTCAAGATACAGACTTATGAAAAATGTAAAATCATAGCATTAGGTACAGTACAGTGTTTATTATAGCAGAGGCTCATTCGTGTTGTCGACTAAAGCACACACGCGTGAACGGTCCCCTCTCAGCCTTGAACATGTAATTAGCAGGAACCGTCATGTGAATCTCCCTTCATAAAAGATGTCACACATCATTTTCAGTCATATTCTCAGTTAAGTTGAAGCCAAGGCGGATAGAAATTACACATTTTGGAGAAACGTATCGGTTCAGCACAGTATTCTGTTTTCTTTTTGTTTAGTTTCAGCACATTGAATGTTATTGTCTCCGCCAGGACGAAACGCATGGCGAGAGAGTATGTTTTACCCCGTGTCCGTCCGTCCATGTGTCCGTGTGTCCATCTGTCTTGTGACCAGCTAATCTCTGGCACCGTTGGCCCGGTCGCTGCGAAACTGTGCACACACACTCCCTGGATGCCAATTCAGAACCTCTGCCCCAAATGTTTTACATGGGCCTGTTATAGTGCCACCAGGAGGCTGATTTGTGCAAAACATTTTTTTTGATATTACTCCTACGTATTTTATCCAAACATCACGCAATTCAGTACACAGTATCTCTATAGTCATGTGATTAACACGGATCTGTCCGATTTTCCATATTCCATCCTGATTGGCTAAGGTTGGCTTCCAAAGTTTGCAGGATTGGTCCGTTTTGAACAAAATGCCTCAAATTATGCACGCAGCTTGCGATTTCCGTGAAATTTCACACACGCATTCCCACTAGGCCGAGGAAGAAATGCCACCCTTTTCACATTGGCCTGTTATAGCGCCACCAGCAGGTCTAATTTATCAAAACACATGAAAACACTGAAAATCACGGCACCCCGTCTTTAATTAAAAAAAAACAATGTTGTTCCACCACAGCTATTTGAAAGCTAGTTCTGTTTTTTTCCATTCAATCCGGGAACGCATCGGTGTCATCTTAGATTTCTTTGGGCTATTCAAAAAAAAAGAAGCAGATATACAAGCTCATGAGTTTATCTGATGTTTTCGAAAAAATCATGAAAATGTTTTTTTTACTCAAATATTTGCTTTGCTTTCAAGATAAAAAAAAAAAATCTAAAAAAAAATCAGATATACAAGCTCATAGCGCGGCACCGAGTGCCGTGCTATGAGCTTGTATATCTGATTTTTTTTTAACAGCCAAAGATGACACAGATATATGCGTTCCCGGTCTTAATGGATGAGCCACCCTAAAGTGAGCCACCATTCCAATCTGTTGGATATTTAAGCGTCATCAAAGTGAAACGTCCTTGAACAAGACATTGAACCCCTAACTGCTCCTGATGAGCAGGTTGGTGCCTTGCATGGCTGCCTCCACTGTCTGTGTGTGAATGGAAAGCACTTTGGTCAAAGGACGCTATAGAATTGCAAATCCTTTTCTTCTACAGAGCTACAAGAACCAACCAGGATATTACGCAGTATGTAACTACATGGTTCCATACAGAGAGAAACAGTTCGTCAGTGCGGCTGCAGTTTGTGACACAAGATAACAGGGAGAGTGGGCACTATGGAAGACTGGGCACCTTGGTGTTAAATTGGCATTCTTTTCTAAAAATGTAAAAAAAAAAAAAAGTTTTTAAGTAATGTAAAGCATACATGATTAGAACATGCGTAAACGGGGTGCCCGCTGGCCTAGCGGTCCAGGCGCATACCACGTAGGCTCTAATGCAGACTGACAGCGGGTTCGAATCCCGATCCCAATGACCTTTGCTGCGTGTCACTCCCCGTCTCTCTCTCCCCGTTTCCTGTCTGTCTCCACTAATTACTATCAATAAAGGTATAACATAAAAAGAGCATGCATTGACAATTAAAGGGATATATATATATTTTTTTTTTGTCGCATTCCTAAGCCAATAATTTGATGACCAGCAGCGGTTCCGGTAGGAGACACAAATATCCATGATTTGATTTCAAGTCTCCATGGGGTGACTAATCGATAGGAAAAAAAATGTTTTTTTGGGTGAACTATCCCGTTAAGGTCTAATATTTCTACAATTGCTACACAACCTAAGAAGTTGAAGGATAACATTAAGTCTGATACTGATGTACCATGCATGTTCACATCATGTATACTTTACGTTACTTAATACCATTTTTCAAATATTTAAAATAATATTGCTGTCCGGCAGAAACCAGCTAACTCCATTTTGACGCGTTTGCATTTTTTTCCATGAATCAGGGCCATTGAACACCCTTTATGTCTGTGTGTTGGTTAAAAGAATATTGAACCAATGAAAAGCATTAAAAAGCGCTTTTGACAAAACCAGCTAACTCCATTGGATCCTCAAACTTTCTCCTAAACCAGCTAAGTCCACCGGAGTTAGCTGGTTTTGCTGTCTCCAGGCTCCACCCCCTTTTGACCTCCAACCTCATTGTGAGCTTGGAGGTCCATTCAGCTGTTCTTATCAATGATGAACAAAACCTCCTAACTGCACCTTTTTGTCATTTCCTGATAAATGAACATTTTGGAGTCAGCTGGTTTCTGCCGGACAGCAGAGATATACAAAATAGCCTATTTTACATCGAGGTGCCCGCTCTTTGTTAGTGCCCACTCTTCATGTATCCGTGCACAGCCCGCATTGGTTAATTGTGGTTCTGTATGCTGCTTCTTGCAATCACTGATGGTCATTTGTGGCAGTACAGTGAATGAGTATGAAATCATTATCTGTAGTCCTAGGTATAGTTGTAGGTTTGAACATCTAGCTGCAGAGCAAAAAATATCTAAAACTGCTGGCCAAGTTTCAAAACTAGCTTGGTAGTAAATTGTCGAGTTGCCCCCAAATTATAAAGAAATATATGATTTTTCAGCAAAGAATGTAATATTTGCCCTTAACCCATTAAGACCTGTCACTTTAGACTCCTTTGGCTATTCAAAAATAGCAGATATACAAGCTCGGTGCCGCACTATGGGCTTGTAGATCTGCTATTTTTGAAAAATCGTAAAAATGATTTTTTTAAATATTTTTTTTCCGAAAAACTGTTAGGATTTAGAAAATGTTTAGAAGCGGCCTCAGGTCTTAATGGGTTAAAGTGGTCTTCATTAGCACTTTTGTGGATGTTTCAATATAGAACCTTATGAGAAGGTTAAACTATTTCTCTATGATTGTGAGGGAATGAATCACTTATTTGCTATCGTGGCAGTTTCTTTCCCTTTCTTGGAGTGCACCGCACTGCACACTCAGGAAAACTGCTGGTATAGAAAGAGGTGAGGTGAGGGTAAGGCTGATTAAATGTGAACTAGGAAGTAGTGAAGTGTTTACTGGGATGGAGAAGTCAAATACGATATTGTATTTGTACTTATAAACACTTTCTTTTGTTGTCATTTAAGTATTACGTAATGTGTTATTTGTTACCAAATCAACCGTGACAAATTGCCGTATTCTCAAGGCCAGGCTGTCTGGTTATGAAGACCTTATGAAGGAAAAAGGCTGACAAAGAAAGTTCCGCCAAACACAAAACACGTTACAATGGACGCAGTTCCACTTCTCCTTTTTCATTAATCATCCTTCCTTCCTTCACCGCCCTCCGCTGAGCGAGTCTAACCTCTGTTACCTCACCGATATTTCCAGACACACTCGTGCCTTTCTTTTCCTACATCTCTCTCTTTCTTCCCGTCTTGGTCTCGCTCTCTTTCTTTCTCTCCAGTGCAATGTTTTATAGAGTGAGATAGCTGAATTTACTGACATGGCAACTACCCCGGTTGTTAATACTGTACAGAGTTGTTCGGAGCGAGAGAATAAGTACTGGACACGGATTTGTATCGAGAGAGACACGGGCGGCTGTCAGGGAGTTTTTAAATCAGTAGCTATCTCTGCACTATTGGGGGGATCGTTCATTAGCAGTGGTGGAAAAAGTACTCAAATGTTTTACCTAAGTAAAAGTACCAATGCTGCAATGTAGAAGTACTGTGTTACAAGTAAAAGTCCGGAATTAAAAATGTATTTGAGTAAAAGTACACAATTATTGGTATCAAAATGTACTTAAAGTACTAAAAGTAAAAGTACTAAAATGTTTGAAAATAGCCGCTCTACAAGCTCACAACGTGTCATGATGCGACACGCTGTGAGCTTATAGATCGGCTATTTTCAAATAACCTAGGTACAATATGGGCTAAAGTGGTTAATGTGTGTTTCATAACGTAATCATTTATATCTGCAAAGTAGCTAGAAGTAAAAGTATAGACAATTGGAAACACTTCAGTAAAGTACCTCAACATTGTACTTAAGCACTTGAGTAAATGTACTTTGCTTATACGCCACTGTTCATTAGCCAAAAGATGAGAAAAGTGTGCGAGAGACAGAGAAAGATGAAGATAAGTAAACGGTGACGGGGAGGAAAAAGACAGAGAGAGGCCACAGGAGTACTGTAACAGACAGAGCAAGAAAGTGAGAGAGTGGATGTTGGCGAACGCTGCTGTTTAACAGGGCAGCCCGAGACACACACAAACACAGACCGGAGCCAGTGATTGGTTGGTTGTGGACGGATCTTGGCAGTTGGCTGCAGTGACAGCTGTTAGGAAACGATGGGAGCTCCCCGAGTAAGGTAGGCGAACTCACCCAAATGACTGTGAAATTCTCTCGCCCCGGCCCATTTTCTTTAAGTGAAAAATAGGAGGCCTGCACCAAATCAACGAAGGAGAAAAAAAAGAAGAAAAAAAAAACACATTAGGGTATTTGATATTACTTATTGCTTTAACCCATTAAGACCGGGAACGCGTCTGTGTCATTTTAAGATTTCTTTGGCTATTCAAAAATAGCAGATCTACAAGCTCATAGCGCGGGCAATGAGCTTGTAGATCTGCTATTTTTTTTTATTTTTATCGTGAAACTTAAAATCTTTGCTTCTGGGGGGATTCTACAAATGGCTTCTAAATCTTAACAGTTTTAAAAAATATGTATATACAGTATGTTGCTATAATCCGTGGTTCTCAAACTTTTTCATGTCAAGGACCACCCAAAATGATATGTATTTGGCCGCGGACCCCCAGCTCAAAATAGTTTGTTCCAGGGACCCCCTAGAAGCAAATATTTGAGTTACAAACGTTAGCTTTAAAATATATGTTCAAAGATTTGCACAAAATGTCCAAGATTTATCAAAACATAGCAGATCTACAAGCTCATAGCGCGGCACTCGGTGCCGCGCTACGAGCTTGTAGATCTGCTATTTTTTGAACAGCCCAAAGACATCTAAAAATTACACACAGATGCGTCCCCGGTCTTAATGGGATAAGAAAGTATTAATTGGCCTCCGTCTGTCCTAAGTTCTCCTCTGAGTCTCATTTGCAGGGCGGCCTCATTTCACGCCTCCAATCTCGGCCCATTGGGATAGATCATGGAGACATTAAGCCCGGAAAGACAAAGCAAGAAACTCAAGCCATACGTGTGCTATTAATGTCGCATACAAAGGAAAACGTCAATAAGTGTGTTTGATCATAAAAATGAGCCTGTTTTATTGTCCTCCTGCACAACTCAACACCGTTTTGTACAGAATACTTTACAGCATGGCTCACAAAAGAGAAACACTAATCAGTGTGGTAATTGCTCTGCACATGCAGTACATGCTAAAATGTTAATCTGGTGGAAATATCTGCTGGGAATACGGCGCTGTTGTTAGCACCAGATGGACGGGATTTATTGATAACCTGATGAAGGTTTGTGTACCAATACACTGTTTCTGTTCCCAATGAATGTGTTTTAATTGCAAGTGAAGAGTGAGCGCGGGAGTCCTTTGTTCTAGCTCCAGATGGACTGGAGAACCACCGCGAGGCACTCATTTGTTTTGCCCAACACTTTTTGGCTTACTGTGCTGTGTAGTTTAGTGCATTCAAGATGAAGTTCCCCCAGAGTGTTTCCCAATCACAGTATACTGTAGGTGCGCTTGTCAAGACCACATACTCTTTCCAGAGAGGGTGGCCTGTGCTTGGCCCCAGTGGTGGAAATTAACTAAGTACATTTACCTAAGTACTGTACTTAAGTACAATTTTGATTTTGTACTTTACCCGAGTATTTCCAATTTCCAATACTTTTACTTCTACACCACTACATCTCAGAGGCAAATATAGTACATTTACTACTACTCCACTACATCTCAGAGGCAAATATAGTACTTTTACTCCACTACAATTATTTGAAAACTTTCGTTACTAGTTACTTTGTAGATTTTGAGTATTATTACAATTAACCACTTCAGCCCAAAATACATTTTGGCCATTTGAAAATAGCCGATCTACAAGATCACAATGTGTCGCATGAGCTTATAGATCCGCTATTTTCAAAATATTTGTATACATTTGAAAACTTGTAATGGGACATTCTGCATAATGAGTGCTTTTACTTTTGGTACTTTAAGTACATTTTGATGCCAATACTCTTATACTCAAGTAAGTACTTTTACTCAAGTACACTTTGAATTCCGGACTTTTACTTGTAACAGAGTATTTCTACATTGCAGTATTGATAAGCTCACAATGCGTCGCAACGTTACGCGTTGTGAGCTTGTAGATCAGCTATTTTTGACGAATGTTCGTCTACTATGAAATACCCAGAAAAAGGATGCTAGGGTTCATGTGGTTAACTCTCACGTGTCCTCAGTTATTAATCAGGCCTACTTTCCTTCTCGCTTCTTTCCCTCAGCCAATGAGAGCCGGCCACTACACATTCCCCTCACCTGTCCCTCGTTAGCTCGTCTTGTAATTATCCAATCACAGTATGTCTTCTTCACTCACTTTATATACAGTATCCCTCTGCTTCGAGTTGCGTCCCAATAGGCTCTATGCACAACAGCCATATGATCACTTCCTTCACAGGTGTTACCAATGATACTAATGAAGGCTCTGTTCCATTTAGTGTAGCACAGTGGTTTCCACGACCCCCATAAATCTGAGAGTGTACAAATGGAACCAAATGGACCCTTACGGGTCCATTTGGTTCCATTGTGTACAATCTCAGAGTTACACAGAGGCCATTTGGAAGCCCATGAGGGTCCCTGGACCCCAACTTTAGACCCACTGGTGTAGCAGAGTGTTTCCAGTGAGCCAACATGCACAATATCAGCACCCTGACTCTGTTTGACCAAGAATGGAACAGAGCCTTCATTAGTATCATTGGTAACACCTGTGAATGTCTTCACAACATGGCTGCTGTGCATAGAGCCTATTCAAGGGCTGCACACTTTGACAGGTGCATTTGAAGGCCTAATTACGCCACACAGAGGCGTGCCGAGGCCTGTCCCATTTCGTAGGCTGCTTGAAGGTGCGGCCCACTTTTCCTGAATTTGCAGTCTGCATCTGATGGACACTTGACGCCCTTCAGGATAGCCTACATCCAGTGGTGTATACTGTAAAATAACTAAGTACATTTACTCAAGTACTGTACTTAAAGGCAGGGTAAGTGATTTTTTTTTTTGCAATTTTTGTTTTGTTTGTTAAAAAGGTTAAAGTACTATATTATATGATGTATTTATAGTGGGACCACAGTTTGTTTCTTTTTTTATAGGGCTATGTTGTTTTCAGTTATTGTTGGTAGTCATGGCTGCCAGTTCCCACCTGATGTCATGTGGGAGTTCCGACTGCTCCACACCGTACTGAATAACTGCTAGCTTGCATAGTGTCTTCAGTGTTGGACTTAAATCTAAGATATACAGGCCATCAGGTGTGGTGGGTCTATCAAAGAGGATGATACGTTCTCCCACCATGCAAGAGCCCATCCAAGCCATCCTACACGGGGCTTTCCCTTTGGTCTCAACCTTCTTCCATGAGAAGGTCTGTGGATTGAATTTCCACAGATCATTGAAGTACTGGTTTGAGTTGTTGCCTCCAAATATGTACAGCTCTCCATTGTAGTCAAAGGCTGAATGACCCCGGCGTCCTTCTGGACGAAGCTGTGCAGAAGGTGTGCTCAGCCAGCAGTTGGTATCTGTGTCAAATACTCTGATGTTGTTGTAGTGGTCACTCTTGCACTCCCAGCCCCCAAATACAAACATCTTTGTCCCGATGATGGTTGCGGAGTGACCTGATGAAACAGGTGGTGGAGTTCCTCTGGTGTTAATCAAAGACCAGACCATTGTGGTGATGTCCAACTTGTAGATGTCATTAGTGCATCCAGTCAGCTGGGTGTTTCTTCCATAAATATACATGACCTTCCTCAAGACACAGGCTGAGTGGCCCCACCTCGCCCCTGGAACAGTGCCAGAAATATTGGGTTTGGACCATCTGTGGTTGTCAACATCAAATGAATAAAGAACGTAGCAAGGATATCCTCCCCAGATGTAGACAATATCTTCTACCAGAACAGCTGTGTGGCCAAAGCGCGCGCAGGGAACCTCAAGGTGACGTTCTCCTCTTCCATTTGTCCATGGGGGCAACTTCCTCCAGCGTAGTAGAGACACTGTGTTGAAGATTTGGACTTCAATCTGATCACTGTTCTTGTTACAGAGACCGTATCCTCCAAAAGAGTACAGCTTGTGTCCGACTACCACAGCAGCATGGTTGGAAAGCCTAGGTACTCCTTTCAGATGTATCGTCCAGTGAAACATTTCACACACCAGCACCACTGTGAATCAGTGCAACTAATTTACAGAAGAGGTTGTTAGAAGGTTTCCAGAACAATTTCTCCAGAAGTTGCTGAATGGTGTTGTGTTGAAAAATACAATAACGACATTTAAAAGGACAATTAAATCTGATGTAATAATGATATCATTGCGTGATGACATCATTATATGGAGTAGCTAATGACGTTACTCAACCTGAATGGCTCTTTTAGCTAAATCTATGATCTTAATTTGGTCAGTACTATGACATCAGTAATCCATATTTGGGCATCTCTCTCTCACCCTCTCACTCTCTCACTCTCTCTGTTAAAGGTAGGGTAAGTGATATTTTTGGTTCAATTTTTTTCTCACAACGCGAGCTTGTAGATCTACTATTTTCAAAAGATTGTTATACATTTGAAAACTAGTGAAATGGGACATTCTGCATAATGAGTACTTTTACTTCTGGTACTTTAAGTACATTTTGATACCATTACTTTTGTACTTTTACTCAAGTAAACTTTGAATTCCGGACATTTACTTGTAACAGAGTATTTCTACACTGCAGTATTGATACTTTTACTTAAGTAAAAAATGTGAGTACTTGTTCCACCACTGCATGGCTACTTCCCCCAATGCAGTTTGCACCAACCACATCAGCAACAAGAGAGAAATGATGGAGAAAAGCACTAATCGCTGTACTGATGTTTTGTCCCGAAATGTCGTTTTTTTGGGGGGTAGAATTTAATTGCGTTTAATAACGTAATTGCGTTTAATTGCGTTTAATAACTTCAAATCTGTGGTCAAATTAATGAAGATGGAGCCTAAAATGTGCTCCACGTCACTCATGACATTTACCAGGCTAGAGCAGCCTGTCCTTGTCCTTTTGAAATGTGACCCTTGCTCCACCGGCTCTAGTGGTTAAAATGTGACTGAAATATAATTTGTTTGAGTACAATCTGGTTTCTCAGGGCCTGTGTCCACCCAAGGCGTTTTTCTTCCCAGCTGAAAACGCAAGAGAAAAGCGCTCTCCATACAAGTCCAAGTTGAAAATATTTCAAGCAGATAAAAACACCACACGTGAACGCACAGCGCAGAATTGACGCTCAGCTGGGGGCACGGTGGCGCTGTCGGCTCACAGCTAGAAAGTCCTGGGTTCGATTCCCGCCGGGGACGCTGTGGGCGCTGGGGGGGCGTGTCTTCTTCTCCGCGTCATCAGCGCCCATACCCTAGGTGGGGTTGGCGAAAGGGCCTACTCTGTGTGGAGTTTGCATGTTCTCCCCGTGTCTCCTAGGGTAGTTAATACCCTCACAAAAACATGCAGTAATCCTGGTCGCTGTACCGCCTCCCCCCTGACAGCCGGGGCGCCTGATGGAGGGGAAGGGAACTGGTTGGAATAACGTGTTCCTTCCACGCGCTATGTCCTACCAGGGAAACTCCCCCCTGTCAGGTGACAAGAAGGTCAGTTGGCTCTCATGCATTGAAGGAGGCATGAGCTTGGCCCTGGGCTCCCTAGGCTGGTGGGGGGAGCGTAGCGCCCAGGATCACTTGGACAATTGGCAACGGGTGAAAAAAGGGTTACAAAATCGTGGGGGGAAAAAAAATTGATGCTCAGCACCTTGTCTGCAGGTGTTTCCCAAAAGGTGGCACTCCCATTGTAAACAAATAAAAGCATACTCTTCTCAGGAAAAGAAATGTTGGCGGGGACTTTTTTTTTTGTTGGTACATTGGATATTAACGCTGCCTCTGTGTAATGTTTGTTTGAAGGTTTCAAGGAATATCATATTTGAGGAAACCAGGTAGCTCATTCTCTCAGCTTCCTCATGTCCTGCCGGCCTCAACCCATGACTGATACAGCCCTGGGTAGGTCACAAATCCTATGAATTCTATTCTGGTTACTTATACTTCATAGATACAAATCTGATATCCGACTCACATTTGTCTATCATTATTTTAGGCTCATTAGAGTTGTTGAAGTTGATGAATCATATCCACAAAATCATAAAACGGTAACATTTCCATGGTAACGCGAGCTACACCAATCAGAGACATCGCTTCTACCCAATAGGATTGTGGGTAGTGAAGTAATTCTCCATGACATAAATTATACATGTTTTTATTAAAACTAGATTGATTGCACACAGACGTGTGGCTTCTACAGGAGCGGATCACTTTGTGTCAGGTCTACATTGGATTGTTACAATTACATTATAGTTGAGAGCAAATTTCTCTATGGAGAAAATGAATGGGATTTTGACTTCAGCTCTATCTGTGAAACAGATTACTGGAAGCAAACGGTAGTATGAAAGGGGATTGTCACTGACTTCGTTATAAATTATCATCAGGCTACATTGTTAGCAGTGGTGTAAAGTAACTAAGTAAATTTACTCAAGTACTGTACTTAAGTACAATTTTGAGGTACCTTTACTTTACTGGAGTATTTCCAATTGTCTATACTTTTACTTCTACTCCACTACATCTCAGAGGCAAATATTGTACTTTTACTCTGTTACAATCATTTGAAAACTTTAGTTACTAGTTACTTTGCAGATATAAATGATTACATTATAAAACATACATTAATCACTTTAGCCCTATTGTATCTATCTACAGTATATATACAATTTGAATCCTGCGCCATGTCGGTTGTCAGTATGTACGAACGTTGTATGTGGCCAGTGTGACGTAATCTGACATCACGCCACATCACGCCAGTGTGACGCGCCATCAGTATGTACGTTGTAACGTTGTATGTAGCCAGTGTGACGTAATCTGACATCACGCCAGTGTGACGTAATCTGACATCACGATGAGACAATATGACATCACATCCTACCTAACGTTGTATGTAGCCAGTGTGACGTAATCTGACATCACGCCAGTGTGACGTAATCTGACATCACGATGAGACACCTCCCCACAGGTCTGCCATACCAGGTCTGAGTAATCACAAAGTGGGTTTTGGTCATTGGAGAGGTGATGCACGTCACCTCTTTCTGAAGTGGGTACTTTCAAAGCCTGCCGTGGATTTAGGAGAGCACAAAACTCTCTCTCACACTGTGAGGTGCCTGTAAGGTGGCACTGCAAAGTGAACGACGCGTCACGCTAGACGTTCTAGACGTTCTCGAACTTCTAGTACCTTACAAGCTCACAACGTGTCGCATCGTGAGCTTGTAGATCTGCTATCTATATATACAATTTGAATCCTGCGCCATGTCGGTTGTCAGTATGTACGTACGTTGTATGTGGCCAGTGTGACGTAATCTGACATCACGCCAGTGTGACGTAATCTGATCCTGCGCCATGTCGGTTGTCAGTATGTACGTACGTTGTATGTGGCCAGTGTGACGTAATCTGACATCACGAGTGTGACGTAATCTCACGACAGCATGACATCACGCATGACATCACATCCTACCTATAAATTCTAGGATGCCGTCAGATCGCACCAGTTCGACGGCTTCCATAGTGGGTTTTGGTCATTGGAGAGGTGATGCACGTCACCTCTTTCTGAAGTGGGTACTTTCAAAGCCTGCCGTGGATTTAGGATAGCACAAAACTCTCTCTCACACTGTGAGGTGCCTGTAAGGTGGCACTGCAAAGTGAACGACGCGTCACGCTAGACGTTCGGGCCGCGTAGCGGCCCGAACTTCTAGTTTTCATACATTTTAGTACTTTTACTTTTGGTACTTTGAGTACATTTTGATGCCGATACTTTTGCACTTTTACTGAAGTAAATTTTGAATTCCGGACTTTTACTTGTAACAGAGTACTTCTACATTGCAGTATTGATACTTTTACTTAGGTAAAACATTTGAGTACTTTGTCCACCACTGATTGTTAGTGTTGTGGCAAATTAAAAAGATGAGTTGATGATTAATGACGAATCAATAGTCTACAATATAATGAACCACCGTGTCCAGTTACTCATGTTACATAGTCGGGTCAGTACCATAAATAGTACCAATACTCTCAATACTATAGAGTACAAAAGTCCTGACGTCACTCATTCATCCCCAGGTTCGTAAAGTAATTTCTCTATGGAGAATAACATTGGGTCATCTTAGAATCGTCTCATATAAGAATTGTGGTCCAAAAATAAACAAACTCTCTTGGCGATATTGTCAGGTAGGAGGTTCTGTATCATTTATGATAGTCAGTCACTTATATTTGATACAGTCTGTTTCTGGCGAAAATGTAACTAATTCGGCGGAAGTAACATTAGCGTTTTCTCACCGTCAGTTGATGCTTCATATCCATAAGAGTCAAACCGCCGGGGTCATTTGTTTATTTTTGGAACACAGTTCTTATTTGACGCGATATTAAATACGTCTATGGGGATTCAGAATGGGGGTGGAAAACCGCAAACCAGGTAGACAAACCTTGGATGTGTAAATTACGTCAGACTTCGGTGCTCTATAAAGAACAGACAAAAGGGCCTAATAGGTCATAATATGGCTTATTCGTTTATAAATATGTTATTGTATGTTAGTATAGATGTGTTTTTACTTGCAAAGTTTATATACTGACAAATGGACTGAATAGGCTCTATGCACAGCAGCCATATTGGAAAGAAATTGGGCCTCTTCCTTACTTCCTTCACATGTGTTACCAATGATACTAATGAAGGCTCTGTTCCATTTCGTGTAGCACAGTGGTTCTCAAACCCTTTAATGTCAAGGACCCCCATAACTCTGAGAGTGTACAAATGGAACCAAATGGTCCATTTGGTTCCATTTGTACATTTGTTTGGTTCTCAAACCTTCTAATTTCAAGGACCCCATAACTCTGAGAGTGTAGAAATGGAACCAAATGGACCCCATTTGTACACTCTCATAGTTACACACCCGTAAGGGGCCATTTGTGACCCCCTCAAGGAACCATGAGGGTCCCTGGACCCCAATGTGAGAACCACTTGGTGTAGCAGAGTGTTTCAGTGAGCCAACATGCACAATATCAGCACCCTGACAGAATGGAACAGAGCCTTCATTAGTATCATTGGTAACACCTGTGAAGGAAGTAAGAATATGGCTGCTGTGCATAGAGCCTATTGCACACCCAGCTCATAGGGCAGTGAGTTGTGTTGTGTGATCACCTGAAGCACAAGCCCTTCATAATCCCGTCCCATTGCACAATGCTCTGTTCCAGCCTACGTGCCCTTCGTAGGATGTGGGCCTACACAGTCTACGTAGGCTGCAGCCTTCAAAGCGTGCAGATCAGATCCTGAATTGGGAGTTGGGCCACAGCGTCAGTTCACCTCAGGCAGTGTTGTTTTCTCTTGTTTCAATTACATTTCCAGCCTTCCCCTCACGGCTCTGTACGTATCTAACTATTTACTCTGAATATTGTTGCCAAAAACTCTGTTCTTCCCTCGACTGTGTTTCGCTTGAAGATTTTGTACCGCGGCTTGGATTTACGAAAATAAACTGTTTGCCTGCACTTATACCCTGCCCACCGAGTATGTCATTACCGCATTTTAAGGATGACCGGTATTCTCCAGGTCACAGGACAGACAGAGCACAGCAAAGGCGGAGTGTGCTGCTCTAATCCAGTGTGTAAAGACAGAACAAACCCACCTCTTTGTGTAACCCATACATGGGCAACTGGCGGCCCGGGGGCCACATGCGCCCCCCACCTTCACGTAATGCGGCCCGCAGGTTAATATCGGATTACTGATATATTATTGATTTCAGCTGTTACAATTCCAAACATGCAAACGTGACCCGCTTTAATTAATTCAGTCTATATTAATAGCTTAATGACTAGTATTAACATTATATTGTCTTTTTTATGTCCAATGTTTTTGTTTTTAAGTTCATAAAGTTAACATAAGTATAACTAAATGCATTTTAAGTTAAATACAAATGTTACTTTTCAGGATTCCAATTCCAAAATAGCAAAAAAAAAAATCTGGATTCCAATTCAAAAATACTTTTGTGTGACATAGAATGGCGAAAAAAGTTAACATACGACGAGACAGTATTATGTAATGTGGCCCTCTGGAGTGAGTGTGGAAATATAGTGGCCCTCTCCATCATCAAAGTTGCCCACTCCTGGTGTAACCGTTTCATTTGTCCTCCACTCCACCATGCGGCGTGGCCTTTTCTCTTGGTTAGAGGAGGCTGCTTCTCCCAGCCGAGTCGGAGTCTCCGTTTAAAAATTTCGGAAGCAACTGTTCAGCTTCCTGGGAGGCCCTTTAGATGAGGCCACCGAATGATGGCCAGGATAGTATGACGTTGGACTGTTAACCCATTGATACCTGGAACGCATCTGTGTCACTTTAGATGTCTTTGGCTATTCAAAAATACCAGATATACAAGCTCATAGCGCGGCACCGAGTGCCGCGCTATGAGCTTGTAGATCTGCTATTTTTGAAAAATCGTGAAAATTATTTTTTTATATCTTTTTCCGATTTTTTTTTAGGATTTTTATTTTTTTTAGACGCGGCCTCAGGTCTTAATGGGTTAAAGAGACCTGCCTATATAAAGAGACTTTGACTGTTCTCCAGAGGTGTGTGGACTGGTACGGTGCAATGTGACAGAATCTTTCAACGTTTTTCCAATCCCTAGAGGGCACACAACAGCGCTCATCTACACCCATGTCTGCTACAAATCCTCCAGATGCAATGGCCTAAGGCCCAGTCAGCCACAAAGAACAATGGCAACAATCTAAAGCAACAGCTGAGAATTTTTCTGGTGACATTGGAGATGGATAGGTCACACTCCACGTAAGAAGCAGCCTCGAACATCACAAGACAATCCCTCAAGTAGAGCCCTCGAGGGAAAAGAGAGAGTGCGAGCGCGCGGCACGATACACCTGGTGCCGAGACTTGGGGAGGCAGATGCCAAGAGGAGGGGCCACACCTGGGGAACAGCTGGAGACGCGGGCCCAGGACCGGGGATGCTTGAAGCACCCTTGTTGACAGCCTATAAGCCCCAGGAGGGATACTAGGCATAATGAGTAAGCAGTGGTGTGAAGTAACTAAGTTAAATTTACTCAAGTACTGTACTTAAGTACAATTTTGAGCTACTTTTACTTCACTGGCCGTATTTTCAATACTTTTACTTCTACTCCACTACATCTCGGGGGCAGATATTGTACTTTTACTCCACTACAATTATTTGAAAACTTTAGTTACTAGTTACTTTGCAGATAGAAACTATTACATTATGAAACATACATTAACCACTTTAGCCCTATTTTACTCCTAGGCTATTTGAAAATGTCCAATCTACAAGCTCACATCGCAACGCGTTGTGAGCTTGTAGATCTGCTATTTTCAACAAAAAAAATACTTTTACTTTTGGTACTTTAAGCACATTTTGATACCAATATTTTTTTTACTTTTACTCAAGTACATTTTGAAATTCGGACGTTTACTTGTAACAGAGTCCTTCTACATTGCAGTATTGATACTTTTAAGTAAAAAAATGTCAGTACTTTTTCCACCACTGTCCTTCAATCACTTAAACCGTATATACATAATTGACCCGTGTCCCCCAGGGTTCCTTTTTTCTTTAAACTTTACACCAAATCTCTTTGCCAAAAATAAGCGACCTACAAGTTCACAATGAGGCGCAATGAGACGCATTGTGAGGTTGTACATCTGCTATTTTCACCTAATGTTCACCCCAGAATAGGGACGCTAGGATTCATATGGTTAAGTTGCTTTCTCGTTCTGTAACCTAGCAGAGGGAATAATAAATATCACACGTCTCTCGCTCCATTGGTCAAACTGTACTGTTTTCCCCCACAAGCCATACCTCTGTGAGGGCGGTGTGCATCTGGCTCGCACCAGTGTTGATTTTGACAGCACATTTTGATTTAGTTGTAGTCATAGTCCTTTGAATCAAATTCTGTTTAGTTTTAGTCAGGTTTTAGTCATCCGAGATGTTTTACTGTTAGTCTAGTTTCAGTCGACTAAATATCATAAGATTGTAGTCGACTAAATCTACAGTTCATTTGGTTGACTAACAATGCTTTTGGCGGTGCCTTGATGCCGTCGTAATGGCTGATTTTGCACTTGGCTGCAATCTGAAAATAGCAGATCTACAAGCTCACAACGCGTCGCGCTGCGACGCGTTGTGAGCTTGTAGATCTGCTATTTTCAATGCGCAACACCTGAACGCAACCAAACATAAAATGACTTGTCTTTTAGTTCTACTGGATCTCTTCTCCACTCGTCCCTTTCTGGGTTTTTTTAACTACATTTTTTATCCCACGATTTTGTGACCCCATTTTTTTGCACCCAGTGCCAATTGTCTATGTAATCCTGGGCACTACCTTCCCTCTGCCAACCTAGGGAGGCCACGGCCGAGCTCATGCCTCCTTCAATGCATGAGAGCCAACTGACCTTCTTGTCACCTGACAGGGGAGAGTTTCCCTGGTTGGACGTAGCGCGTGGAAGGAACACGTTCCAACCAGTTCCTTTCCCCTCCATCAGGCGCCCCGGCTGGCCAGGGGGAGGCAGTACAGTGACCAGGATTACTGCATGTTTTTCTGACGGTACCCTAGGGAACACGTCTCTTTCTGACATTTTAGTCTAGTTTTTATTTATTGACGAAATTGTCAATATATCTAGTCTGGTCTAGTCTAGTCATCGTAGTTTAGTTTTTATTTCGTTCTTATTTCGTTTTCGTCGGTGAAATAAATGTAGTCGACAAACATTTTTCGTCATCGTTTTAGTCGACGAAATCAAAACCGTCTGGCACATCACACTGGTGTGTGTGGAGAGCAAACATGGGCGACGGGCAGCAGAACAGAGGGTCCATGGGTGCCTTGTAGCCTGGCAGGGTGACCAGCAGATGAGGGCTTTATCACCAGCTCAAAACGCATCGCTGGCCAGCTGGCAACAGCGGAGGAGACAAGATTTCGACACAGACAAGGAAAAACACAGTGAGACAAACAAATACGGTTGTTTATGCATTCATCCAGTAAAAATTGCACTCTGTCTCCTATGGCATGCGTTCTCCACCTCTGCTATGGTTATGCACCACCTCTGCAGCGCAATGTACCACGCACCGCATTCAACAGTACAGTAACTAAGGACATTTACTTAAGTACTGTACTTAAGTACAATTTTGAGGTATTTGTACTTTACTTGAGTATTTCCAATTTCCAATACTTTTACTTCTACTCCACTACATCGCAGAGGAAAATATGGTACTTTTACTCCCCTACAATTATTTGAAAACTTTAGTTACTATTGCAGATATAAATTATGATGTTATGAAACATACATTAACCACTTTAGCCCTATTTTATACATAGGCTATTTTCAAACATTTTAGTACTTTTACTTTTCGTACTTTAAGTATATTTTGATGCCAATACTTTTGTACTTTTACTCAAGTACATTTTTAATTCTGGACTTTAACTTGTAACAGAGTCTTTCTATATTTCAGTATTGGTACTTTTACTTATAAGTAGAGAATTTGAGTACTTTTCCCACCACTGGCATACATTTACAGGGAAATGTGAGGTATATGAATTTTTCCTGTAAATCTGCAGCCAGCATTGTAAGCAGCTAAAGGTGGTGTCATCAATGTGGAAGAGGTTGCCTTCCAAGCGGCCAAGACCGTTTTTACCTGTCTGCCCTAGCCTCGGAAACCCATGCCTTTTTTTTGTTTGTTCAGCCTGCCCTGGCGAAGGCTTAGTGGGACAAAAACGCGAGAAAGGGGAGGGGGAAAAAGAGACAATGGATGTCTTTCGCACCTGAGCCAGCAGATTTACATTTGTCAGCGAGCGACATGGGAGGACGCTCCGTTGGCTCCTCCTGCCAGCTGCGGCAGATGCAACTTTGTTTTGGTGGCGTTGGCGAGAGCCAGAAAGGCTTGGGCATGGACACAAATCCCTCCTTGCTCGGCCCGCCACAAAAAGAGAGACAGAGAGCCCACAGTCAGCCAGTAATGGATAATACATACACTGATTACTGGGGCTTTGGACAATGCACGCCGCCTTCTATTAAAAGCACTCTGCTCGCAGCATATTTCAGCGTTGCTGCCCCCTAAAACGCTGGAAGGCGATGACTACAAGAGGCACATTCATGCATCCTCCTCTGCACCCTTTCCAATGCACAAGAAAGGCATTTCCATGCATGCATGCAAACACACACGCGCACACACGCGCACACGCACACACACACACACACGCGCGCGCACACTCGCGCGCACGTACGCACGCACGCAGACACACACGCGTACGTACGCATGCACGCACGCAAACACACACACACACGCACGCACACACGCAGACACACACACGCGCACGTACGCACGCAAACACACACGCACGCACGCACACACGCAGACACACACGCGCGTACGTACGCACGCACGCAGACACACGTGCGCATGCTTACACACACACACACACACACATGCGGCCACGCACGCCTGCAAACACACACACGCACACGTTCACACACGCACGCGCGCACGCACGCACGCACGCACGCACGCACGCACGCACGCACGCACGCACGCACGCGCACACGCACACACACGCACACGCACACGCACACACACACACACACACACACACACAGCTGTGAGCTGCACTCCACACAAAGCATCGTGTCTCCCCATGGGGGGAGGTGGTGGGGCGGCGGGGGTAGTGGGTGGGGGGGGGGGGGGGGGGGGTAGTAGGGGGGGTTAATAAAGCATGTTTCATTCGATGATAAAGTCTCAATGCAGAAGTGGGCAGTCTTGCTTTAAGACATGTGATCTGACTCTCAGCGCTCTCTCTCACTCTCTCTCTCTCTCTCTCTCTCTTTCTCTCTCTACAGCTGGGCTGTATGGTAATACACACACACACACACACGCACACACACACACACACACACACGCACACACACACGCACACACACGCACGCACGCTCCCTCACGCACGCTCGCCGTCTCTCCTCTCCCTCTCTTTCCCCGACACGCACTCACACTCTCTACTTAGTGCGCTGGAGAGAGGACCGCGTCTCACACAATCAGCACAGCTTCTCAATGGGGGGGACGGAGCCAGGAGCAGACAGAGCAGTCGTTCCACTGGAGCCATCCGCCGCGGCGCGCGTGTGAGAGAGAGAGAGAGAGAGAGTAAATTAACTCCCTGTCATCTCCCCACAGAGGTCTTTCTACTCCTCTTCTGTTTCTGCCCGGCGGAACGAGAGACAGGAGGAGAGGAGAGGAGAGGTGAGGTGAGGAGGGAGCTAGAAGAAGAAGAGGAGAGCTTGCTGGTCCTCTCCGGTTGATACAAGGGCTTGGCTGACATGATCAGCCCCTCCATCCTCCAAATCTCGGGCTAGTTTCTGACACGGACTTGTGGGTGTTTTGTCTCTGGTGACTGCCGCTCTCAAGGATTTTCAAAAGGAACTGAGTCGAGAGAAAAGGTGGCCAGGGGAGGGGATATAGTGACAGCAGAGCAGCATTTTATCCCCTTTTTGTGCACTGGGTTCAGCTTATTTTGCAACTGGAATTTTAGTTTTTGGAATCCCTGGCTTCAAACTATGGATGGATTTAAGGCACAGGAGTGAGTGCAGCTGGGCAGGCAGTGCTACGGACTGAGCCCCCTTTCTTCTCCACACATTGCTCAGGTAAGGGTGTGGGACTTAAAAAAGGCAATTTGCTCTGGTGTGTGGGATGGTTTATTATATCCACATGTATAGGTGAATGTTAAATGTGTCTCTCATAAGAGATTCATCATTGGCATTGACTGTGTGCTTGCTTTGAAACATGAGAAGTGTGAGCCCATAGCCCAACCGTTATGACAATAAACTGCCAGAGTCTGATTGGTTTGATACTGTGGCTTGATGACAGAGGCTGTGTGACTGAAGTCAAGTGTCAGAACACAAGGTGCGCCATAGGTAGGCTACTGTAGGTAGGCCTACAGTTTTCCCTATGTGGTTGGTATAAGTTTTCGTCACATTTATGTAGGGCAATATTTCACTCAACAACACCTATGCATCCTTCATGATAAAACCACAGTACGCCAATACTACAAGTTCAGTCCATTAGGGTCTGATATAGGCTAATCCTATTGAACTTGTAGTTTTTCTAAATGCAGTTTTTCTGTGATCAATGTGACTTATAACATGACACTAGCCTAAATAACCAGCTGTTTGTTGATCATCTCTTATGGGCTACATGTAGGTACACTGTCACATAGACATGAAGGGAGAAAGGAGTAGCCTACCATGGTATGAGCAATGCTGAAGTTGTCCATACAGTTAACCTTAGCCGGTTTCTTTTTAATTGATGTAGCAAGCAGGTGCAGCAGATTTAGGTTATATCAGCTTGCAGGTGTCTGCACGCGTTATAGGCGCTTTTATCTCAAGAAGACATGTGCTGTAGTCTACACAACGTGTAATTATTAAATTAGCGTGTCGAGAAAGAAAGACAGAAAGCCAGCCAGCTATACATCTTTTCAGACACGCCAAAAGATGTATGAATGTCCACATGGACGCCAGGTGGGTAGGTTACTGTACCTAATTCACAAGCAGCCTATTTTTGCGCAAGAAACAAATATGTGTAAATATTATGTAACTGCAGAGTTTTCGGTTCTGTGTTGTTTGAGTAGCATGCGCTTTATTTTTTTTACGTATAACGGCTGAGCTGACCATCAATATCTTCAAAATTGTGTTCATGTTTTATTCATTTTTTCCTTGCCAGCGAGGACGACCACATTGGTGTTTGTGTAACTGTCGCAGAACAACAACGTCCGAAACATACAGTTTGTTTCCCAATATGAATGCAGTTTGGTAGAGGGGGGGGGGGGGGGGGCAACGGTAGGCTATTATTAAAGGGGAAATCTACTCATGGGAATACCGCACACAATTCCACAAAACAGCGGATTATAGTGGATTTAGCGCAGGAGAGGGGATTACATGTGCTGTTGATAATTAAATGCTTAATTTTTGAACGTGGAATATTAAGCAGCCCATGTCTCATGGTCTCAGACTCCAATGTCGTTTGAGGGCACACGTCAATTCTTTTTGGTAAAGCCTTTAACCCATTAAGACCTGGAACTGTGTCATTTTTAGATTTGAGCTAAAAAGCATTATTTTACACTTTGGGCTATTCAAAAATAGCAGATCTACAAGCTCATAGCGCGGCACCGAGTGCCGCACTATGAGCTTGTAGATCTGCTATTTTTGAAAAATCGTGAAAATGTGTGCAAATCTTTGAATATATTTTTTTAAAGCGAACCGTTTTTAACTCAAATCTTTGCTTCTGGGGGGTACCTGGAACAACATATTTTGATGGGGGTCCGCGGCCAAATACATATAATGTTGGGGGTCCTTGACATGAAAAAGATTGAGCAACACTGATATAGAAACATACGTTTTTCAGAAAACTGTTGGTATTTAGGAGACATGTAGAATCGGCTTCAGGTCTCAATGGGTTAATCTCAAGTACATATCAAAACACAAGTGCTTTAGCCTTTGCAAACATGAAATTTAACTTTATTTTGTAGGATAAGGCCTGCTTACATTTGCCAACCATGTGCATTTGAATCCAGTAGCCTAATAGGCCTGAATGCTGAACATTGAAATAATCCTCCTTGTTTGTACTGTATTATGTGAAGTTCAGGTTGAATAGATGTCATGATGGCTCATTTATGGCCTGATGGGTTTAAAAAGTGATTGAATCTAAATTCTGTTGTTTATGACAACATTAGATTAACATCAGCTAGATCTGTGGTCATTTAAATTACCTCCAACTTCAAAGGCGATGACCATAGCCTACTGTGCCATTGCAAATTATTGGATTAATTGAATGATTGGCTGTAAAAGACAAAGACTTTGAAAAAGTGTCCATATTCTAACCTGCAGAGACTACTAGGCTACAGTAGGTCCATTCATTTGTCGGAGGTTATTACGACACTGTAGTCAGAAAGCATGCGTGTCAGTGGTGGAAAAAGTACTCAAATGCTTTACTTAAGTAAAAGTACCAACACTGCATTATGGAAATACTCTGTTACAAGTAAAAGTCCAGAATAAAAACATTACTTGAGTAAAAGTACAACAGTAGTGGCATCAAAATGTACTTAAAGTACCAAAAGTAAAAGTACTAAAATATTTGTAGATCGGCTATTTTCAAATAGCCTATGCATGAAATAGGGCTAAAGTGGTTAATGCATGTTTCATAATATCATACTTTATATCTGAAAAGTAACTAGTAACTAAAGTGTTCAAATAATTGCAGTGGAGTAAAAGCACAATATTTGCCTCTGAGATGTAGTGGAGTAGAAGTAAAAGTATTGGAAATTGGACATACTCAAGTAAAGTACAGAAACCTCAAAATTGTACTCGAGTACAGTACTTAAGTAAATGTACTTAAAGTTACTTTACGCCACTGATACGTGCGTATGTAGATGTTGTAAAGACCTAAACACATGGAGCTGAGAAGAGAGACGTCTGGGGGTGCTTTTAAAGTTCCCTCCATGGGAGCCTTTTTTTAATGCACAGTCTGAAGTCTTGAGTGGAGCGAGGTGCTAATAGCATTTGGAACAGAGGAGCATGTCATTATTCACGGCAATGAGGGCCGAGACGTGTCTCCATATGCCGGCCCTCAGCACCCATTAGGTAATCATTAAACCAATCTCTTAGGTGGCTTCCCAATAGAGCCTGTCCGATACACTCGACTTTTGGTGGCCGATAACGATATTTAGGGAGTAAATCTTTTTTTTTAGATATTGAGACACGCACACACGCACACGCACACACACGCACACACACACACACACACACACACGCACACACTAGCGGTGGGACGATATGGGTATCTCACGATACGATATCTGTGGCGATATTAGGCCCTCGATAACAATAATATCACGATATTCGATATATTGCGATATCGCGGTATATTGCATTTCGCCAACGATATATCACGATAGTCCTTGTATTCAATTCATGAACACATAAAATAGCACCAAACAGTTCAAAATCAACATCACACAAATACAGAGTCGGAATAGAACGTAACACAAAAAAAAAATATTGATATTTTTTCCGGCAGTATATCGATTATTTATCGCGGGAGGAAGTATCGCGATATCGATATATCGTCCCACCCCTAACACACACGCACGCATGCACACACACACACACACACACACACACACAGATAGACGCTTTTTGCAATGACCCCTCAAATGTGGCTATCAAACACGTGACAAAGCTACTGTATGTGATGGTGGCGGGATATTTGACAATTGAACAATAAACTGTCCAAAACAACATCAGTGCACTGAAACAGTAGCCTATACATTTAGGTGGGGATTTAATGTATTTGCTATAAATAACTAGAACAATTTCTAAATTACTTACAATCATCCTTTTCTGCATTATTTGAAAAAAAGTTGTAATATCGGTGCCTACCGGACAACGTGAACGTCGATACCTGTTATACCTGATATCTGTTATAGCTCAGCGATAGGCCATCGATATATCAGTCATTGAATAGTGGCAGTGCTGTAGAACATTCAGTACTGTGCAGCCATTTTCTTTATAGGGGAACTTTGCCGAAATGCATGCTGCTGTGTATGCTGTGTAAATTGTCGCCAGCCTACACACATTTTGTCATAACGTGTACATTTACATTACATAGGCCTACAGTAGAGGCTGTAATTAGGCTGATTTCTTGAGCTGTCGGCACACAGAACACAGTAGGAAATGCTCTAGTCTGCCTGATGTCTATGTCCTCTTCAAAAGAGAACAATAGGGTTTTAGTGCATTGGGAAATAAAGTCCAATATAGTTTCAAGTCCGGATACAGGGATTGATACATGCTTACACAAGACTCTTTGACAGTTGTTTTTTATCAAAAAAAATGTTTGGTACCAGTGTGGTTATAGTCTATAATTTATAACATTTATAAATGTATATATTTATAACATTCTGACCAGACTAGGCTCGTGTTTGTCAGCATCCTCTCTCCTTACTTAGTTTTCGTTATAAATATCACACAACACTTACTTCCAATCCTCAGGTTGAATAAATGTATGACTGTGATAATGTGATGATGACTAGGCATTCATAGTTCATTTCACTCAACTAGGACAGTCTTAAGTTCAGAAGATTGTATCACTTTACTGTAATATAGCTTTTAAGAAAAGCACAACACAATATCTAGTCTCATGATGGCGGTATCGACATTGCATTGATATATTGCCCACCTCTATAGTTTGCAGTACACTAAACATCACAGAAAGCATGGGTCTCATCACTTTAACAGTGGAGCTGACAGCTGCCCATCCGCAGGGCTACGTAAAGATCAATGTAATCAAATCTATTTATAGGACAGGTGTACACTCAACTCAACGTGCTCAAAATTGAAACCAAAACAGGCAAAGATCAAACGTGACAAAACATATAAGATATAAAATAGATGTTATTACATAAAAAACACGAAATAAGATAAAATAGATAAAAAATACAATAAAAAGGATATGATAACCACGCACTTTAAGCCTAACTGAAAGCTCCTGAAAAGAGATATTTGTCTTAGTATATGATTTTACATAAGACACAGTTCCATATGATTTAACATAAGACACAGTTCCATAGTTCAAGAGAATTCCAGAGTAGGACCACGACCATATATGACGTGTCGCTTGCACAAAAGAACGGATCTACAAACTAAAAACACGTTGTGACACGAAGCGTTGCTTGCTTGTAGTTCAGTTCTTGTTAGCAAGTGCAGTGGTGGAAGAAGTACTCGGATGTTTTACCTTTAAGTAAAAGTAGCAATAATATAATATAAAAATACTCTGTTACAAGTAAAAGGCCTTTGTTCAAAATGTTACTTGGGTAAAAGTACAAAAGTATCGGCATTAAAATATGCTTGAAGTACCCAAAGTAGTAGTAAGTAGTAAGATGTTCGAAAATAGCCGATCTACAAGCTCACAACGCGTCGCGATGCGACACGTTGTGAGCTTGTAGATCGGCTATTTTCAAATAGCCTAGCTATGAAATAGGGCTAAAGTGTTAAAGTGTAGGGCTGCAAAGTAACTAGTAACTGAAGTTCTCAAATAATTGTAGTGGAGTAAAAGTATAATATTTAAGTACAAGTATTGAAAATGGGAAATTCTCCAGTAAAGTAAAACAATACCTCAAATACAGTACTTGAGTACATGCACTTAGTGACTTTCCACCACTGAGCAAGTGACACCTCTTACGCGATGGCCAATAGATTAAAGAGGTGATGCCATGGTTTTGCACTTTTTCAGTTTTTCACGTGTCTCTGAGGTTGATAGAACTTCATTAAGCCCACTGGTGGTGTTTTTATGGTGTTTTATGTCTTCTCTGACTTGAGTTTCTACCTGGAGGCTGAAACCTTGAGGGTCAAACGTGCCAATAGAGAAACAGCGCTTTAGTGACATAGTAAAAACATGCCCTCCCCCTCATTATCATAACACAACAGGTGTGGGCATGAGCAGGAGGAGGGACTAGGACAGGTGGGTGGTGCTAAGGTGGTGGAGGAGGTGCTAAGAGGAGAACCAGGTATACTTAATGAACTGGAGGCGTGTCCACATACAAACATAATTTGAACACTTTCTGTACACTTTTTTGAAAAAAATCTTCCTCCTAGTATAACCATAATACCTGATGATTATGTTTTAGGGGGGGGGGGGAATCACTGAAAATCACGGCACCCCGTCTTTAAGGTTAGCCTTCCATATTGATCATCAGGTCTCCCCTCTCCCTTTTCACACGCAGACTCAAACCTGTGTCATGTCCTGGCCGCTGGCCGTGTGGATTAGCCTGGGCTTTCTGCTGCTGTGCCAGGCCACTCTCTACCAGACCATCCAGCAGCACCATGTCGCCCGGCCGGGCCGTACCGACATCCTCACCCTGGGTACGTGTCTCTCTCTACTGTCCCTAAATATCTGCAGTGTTGTTTTTTGACGGCACACTTTGATGTGGTTTTAGTCATAGTCTTTTGAATAACATTTAGTTTGAGTCATATTTTAATCATCCGAAATGTGTTGGTTTTTGTCTTGGTTTTAGTCGACTAAATGTCATAAGGTTATTATGGTCTAAATCTACAGTTGATTTAGTCGAGTGGAATCTATTTTGGCGGCGCCTTGATTGGGTCGTAATGGCTGATTTTACATTTGGTTGCGTGCTGAAAATAGCCGATCTACGAGCTCACAACGCGTCGCAGCGCGACGCGTTGTGAGCTTGTAGATCGGCTATTTTCAGAGTGCAACACCCGAGCGCAACCAAACATAAAATGACCTGTCCCTCACTAACTAACTAGTCTAACCGGTCTAGTTTTTATTTGTTGACGCAACTGTCAATGTATTTAGTCATAGTTCTAGTCATCATAGCTTAGTTTTTATTTCGTTTTTATTTCGTTTTTGTCAGTGAAAAAAGGGTAGTCGACGGGCATTTTTCGCCATAGTTTTAGTCGACAAAATCAATACTGCTGCCAAGCTGCCAACTATAACCTGCTGGGTTCTGTGCGCCGCTGTGTGATGATTTGAAACCGCAGTTATGCCAGTCGCACTGTCTGTTGTGCCAGATGTCATGGTTGTTGGGGTGTGGCAAACGGCTTGTCTTGTCTAATATACCCCCCCCCCCACACACACACACCCCCCAGCATGAGGCCCTATGCTGCAGTGATTCAGATTGGTATGCCTAGTGCAGCACTTGTATTATTCACTCTGCTTGGCACCGTCGATGGGTATGAGCAGCTACAAGAGGATGGTTACACAAGTACATACTGCAAAAATGTTATGTTATGTTAATGTTACCTATGGTACAGTACACCGTCAAATCTAGGTTTTGAGTGTTCCAGTCTGAGAGTGTATAATATGTATTATTGTATGTATATAACAATGATCATATCGTTGCTGTCCGGCAGGAACCAGCAAACTAAATTTGGAGGCTTTTGCATTTTTTTCCAGTGCCATTGAGCACCCTTTACGTCTGTGTGTTGGTAAAAAAAGAATATTGAACCAATGAAAAGCATTAAAAAGAGCTTCTGACAAAACCAGCTAACTCCATTGGATCCTCAAATTCTTTGCTAAACCAGCTAACTCAACCGGATTTAGCTGGTTTTGCTGACTCCAGGCTCCACCCCCTTTTGACCTCCAACCTCATTGTGAGCTTGGAGGTCCCCCGGTAAACCTGTTTCGACAAAGAGCACGTTTTCACAGCGTGAGGGGGATTGCCTGTGCGTAGAGAGGGGATATGCTTGACTGCAGCACCCTGTATCTATCTGGAACGCTGTTACACGCGCAACCTGCTCCGGGGCGAAAACCCCCCCAACTTACATGGAAATTGCACTCATGTATGTTTCATTTGCAGGAAACATTCAGCAATTAAGCGCCACGTCTTGAAGCCTTATTTACAGTTTGTTGCACGCTGGTGTAACTGTGCTGAAAATAGCAGATCTATAAGCCCCTCTGCGAGTCAGGGTGTGACGCGCTGTGAGCTTGTAGATCAGCTATTTTCCCCGCGGGTCTCCGCCATACGTTTAAGTATATCAGGCTTTAGGCATCTCGGGTTGGGTGTGATTCACTGTTTATGTGTGCACAGTAAAATCCTGTTAATTTAGAGAGTGCAAAAATGGCCCTGAGAGTGTTGATTTCCACACTTACAGCGTGAAAGGTTCTTTTTCTGAGTGTGTGTGCATGCCATGTGTGTGTGTAAAAAAAAAAAGGGTAAAGCTTTCCTTTAAGCTTTTAAGTTGTGACTCTGAGAGCTGCTGATGGTAACAGTATTGCCACTCCCAAAGACCAGAGTTCAATCCCCCCCCAAAAAAATCCCAATTAAGTGCCCACTTAAACCCTTAGCAGTCTGTACTTGGTCCCCTCCTTTTTGTCCCTCTACACCAACTCTATTCACCGAAACAGCCGATCTACAACCTCACAGTGAATGCAACTCATTGCGACGTTTTGTGAGCTTGTAGGTCGGCAATTTTTGCCAATTGTTCGCCGGTTTTCGCTGAATGTTCAGGATAGGGACCATATGGTTACACATTGATGCGGTCTGCTGCTTCGTTTATCCTATCTGTGTTGCTTCACGGAGTCAAAAAACAAAATCACAAAAAAGACACTAACTCAAGCACAGTACTGTAGTAAAAAAAAACAGCCTTTGATTTCTCGAGACTTGTGAAACTTGGAAAGATAGCAGAGCTGCAGTGATTTTAAGCAGCATGTTGGAGAAATGCATTTTTAGTTTTTCCTTCTATTCAGCTGACATGGAATTCAAAGCTGTGATTTACAGAGCTCTCACAAAAAAAAGCATTCTGGTCTTGTTAATTGGAACAGGAGGGCGAGGGTATGAATGGCGAGTTCTAAATGAATATTTTAAAGCCCAGACTTTAATTTTTACTTTTGGAAGGGGTGGCAAGACAAGAGCTTATGGTGCCAACGATGTACAAGGCTTAGTAAAGTATCCTTTGAATAATGCAGATGCCCTAAGACATAAAAACAACAAAACAACAACAACAACGAGAAACCGCTATATCTATTCTCATGGCATATAGGCCTAGGCCTAGAGGAGTCATCCAGGTTATGGCTGAGGAAACAATTACTCCTCATTCTCTGCATCATGGCTTGTTAAAGAGATCTGCTCACACACACACACACACACACACACACACACACACACACACACACACACACACACACACACACACACACACACACACACACACACACACACACACACACACACACACACACACACACACACACACAGGCACACACAGGCACACACACACGCACATATACTACGTTTTCTCACCGAAGCCATTATGGCGTGGCATTTTCACGAGTCCTGTGGGGATTGCGGCGGAGCGATGCATGCACCGTCCAGAGTACACAAAGGGTTCCTTGTCCCGGGCCATAAAGATGATGAACACGCACTGCATTTTATCAGATCTTTTCAAGCCGCTGATTTCATTGGAGTCGTTACAGTCAGTTATGCTTCACGGCCGCCCCAAAAAACCCTGAATAACATTACGGAGAGGGTAATGAGTTTTCTAAGAAATATATTATTCTGTGTAGCGGGCACACCAACAGTATGCCTGTCGGTGTTGCCCATGTACAGACTATGTCTGTTTTAACCCATTTAGACCGGGAACGTGTCATTTTGAGATTTCTTTGACTATTAAAAAAACTGGTATGATCTTGTAGATCTGCTTTTTTTTTTGCAAATCTTTGAATATACACTTTTGACTCATCTTACAACTTCTGCGGGGTCCCTGGAACAGCATATTTTGAGATGGGGGTCCACGACCAAATTCGTATCATTTTGGGGGTCCTTGACATGAAAAAGTTTGAGAGCCACTATAGCAACATACCTTTTTTCTAGAAACTGTTTTGAGTTTGAGTTACAAATGTTCGCTTTTAAAAAAAAATATATATATTCAAAGATTTGAGTTACAAATGTTCGCTTTAAAAAATATATATATATATATTCAAAGATTTGCACAAAATGTCCACGATTTTCCCCCCAAAAATAGCAGATCTAACAAGCTCATAGCGCGGCACCGAGTGCCGCGCTATGAGCTTGTAGATCTGCTTTTTTTTTTTTTGATCTGCTATACTTTTTTAATAGCCCAAAGACATCTAAAAATGACACACAGATGCGTTCCCGGTCTTAATGGGTTAAGGATTGTTTTGCTGTAAAGGCCAATCATTAATACATGTAAAATACTTAATGTTAAGCCCTACCAACAAAACAAACCAATTGCAGTGGAGACGTGTTTACTCTCTCTACAGTAGATGTTTGATCAGCTCTCGAAAGAAGCACAAGCTAAATATACTTTATTTATATTTTATATATACATTATTTATATTACCCTATACAGTTTTTTCTATGTTGGTAATGTTTGTAAACTGTGGAGTAAAACTGAATAATTTAGATTCCTGATGGGGTAAGAAAGTTACAAACGGCAGCATTACGCTCCATAATATCAGACTCTTTAACAATGAATGTGAATGTAACCCTAATTTAACCCTTCAAGACCGGGAACGCATCTGTGTCATTTTTAGATTTCTTTGGCTATTCAAAAAAATTGCAGATCTACAAGCTCATAGTGCGGCACTCGGTGCCGCACTAGTTTGTAGATCTGACTTTCTTCTTTTTTTTTTTTTGTGAACATTTTTGCAAATCTTTGAATACATAATATGCATTTTAACTCAAATCTTTGCTAACTGGGAGTCCCTGGAACAAAATATTTTGATATGGGGGGGGTCCGACCGAGGACAAATACATATCATTTTGGGGGTCCTTGACATGAATGTGTTTTGAGAACCACTGATATTATAGCAACATAAGTTTAAAAAAAAAAACTGTTAGGATTTAGAAGACATTTGTAGAATCCCCAGAAGCAACGATTTGAGTTAAAAATGTTCACTTTGAAAAATATATATATATTCAAAGACTTGCACACATTTTCTAATTCTTTCCAAAAAAATAGCAGATCTACAAGCTCATAGCGCGACACTCGGTTCCGCACTATGAGCTTGTAGATTACACACAGATGCGTTCGCGGTCTTAATGGGTTAAATGTTGAAAACAATCCTGGAATGGGACTTTAAGCGCCCGGGAGGAAATCAACAAACGGTGATGGATGACAGTGACAATTGGCGCTGGCAATCTAATACGTTCATTATTGCACGAGGTGTTAGGACATTTTGCCATACAGTATAATAATCAACCCAGACAGACACCTTGGGTGAACGCTCCTTTTCTGTCCTTGTCGTTAGCCAGTATCAGTGGTGGAAGTACATTTACTTAAGTACTGTACAATGTTGAGGTATTTGTACTTTACTTGAGTATTTCCAATTTCCAATACTTTTACTTCTACTCCACTACATCTCGGATCCAAATATTGTACTTTTACTCCACTACATTTATTTGAAAACTTGAGTTACTTTGTAGATTTGGATTATTATTACAACACCTACATTAACCACTTCAGCTCTGTATACATTTCGGCCATTTGAAAATAGCCGATCTACAAGCTCACAATGCGTCGCATCGCGACGCATTGTGAGCTTGTAGATCTGCTATTTTCAAAAGACTTTTATACATTTGAGAACTTTAAATGGGACATTCTGCATAATGACTACTTTTGGTACTTTAAATACATGTTTAAGCCAATACTTTTGTACTTTTACTCAAGTACATTTTGATTTCCGGACTTTTACTTGTAACAGAGTATTTCTATATTGCAGTATTGATGCTTTTACTTAAGTAAAACATTTTGAGTACCTTTTCCCACCACTGGCCAGCTTCAAAGTTTACTTTTCCGAACGTTGTGTTTTCAGCAGTGGAGTGGTGTTTAACTCGACTAAAACAGAACTGTTCTTTCTGAATTGAAATGCTATGATGAATATTTGGATTAGAATTGATCTTATAATTTGAGAAAGCTCTCTGGTTTCACTGAGGCCAGACCCGCAGGTATAAATAGATGTTCTATGTAGGACGTGGACAGAGAGAGAGAGAGAGAGAGAGAGAGAGAGAGAGAGAGAGAGAGAGAGAGAGAGAGAGAGAGAGAGAGAGAGAGAGAGAGAGAGAGAGATGTCTTACGCAGATAAATCCTTTGCCTCGTAATGCTTGGCTGTTCTCAGAAATCAAATGTAATTTAATGGTCCTTTGATTATAAAGGAAGCCGCGGAATAGAGGTGAAGTGTAATGCATTTACGTCAAGATAAATGAATCTGTTCAATACCTTCATTTATGAAGGGTGTGAAATAGCTGGGCTCTAGCCTCCTATTGTGCCGATAAAACAACGGAACTCTCAAATAGATAAAGTGCAGTACTGTATACGTCTCATTTGGAGAAAAAAAAACGCTTGACAGCTGCCATGCATTTTTTTGCCATGAGTTTCCCCCCCCATGCCGATAGCGTAATAACGCACGGTGGTGGAAAAAGTACTCAAATGTTTTACTTTAGTAAAAGTATCAATACTGCAATGTAGAAGTACAGATGTGCCACTTCAAAACTTCACACGTTACTGTTCTTTCCCTGAAAGTGCCCTGAAAATGCATTTTTTCCTCCCTGTTCTGCCCTTAAAAAGGCACTGTTTTGCCCCTGAAAAGAAGTTGTCACTACACACCCCCGTTTTTCCCTTCAACAGACATCCATATACATGAGAACAAAAGAATGTGTGTTGAAGAAGGTGTCAGACTCATTATGAGGCGAAAGGTGATTTGAAGAGGTCCTTGACCAGTTGCTCAAATGAATTAGCATCATAAAAGCAGTGATCATCAAAACAATTCAGCATTTTAAATGCCCTTCTTTGTCCCTCTTATTGCCCTGGGAATCCCCTGAAAATTTACTGTCTTGGCGATGGCAGGACATTTGAAGTTTTGAAATGGCACATCTGTATGTTGGCTATTTGAAAATAGCCGATCTACAAGCTCACGGTTGTGAGCTAAATGTTTAAATGTGATTGGTTTTATTATTGTAACGCCCAAACCACACCTATGCATAATGTAACAGGTGGTGCAGGTGTATCGCGGCTAAGGCAGTGTACCAAAATAGCAACTTTTGCACGGGAACGCCCCTTGTGCACTCCTAAATGCAAATTAGTGGGTTTAGCCAGTCTGGCCCTTCATAGGGCCCTTGGACTATTGACCGGGGTCCCCTAAGGTGCTTTTCTTGGTCACCTCCTTGTTTTTTTTCTCTCTCCACACCAAATCTCTCCGTGCGAATCCAGATCTGCTATTTTCGCTGAATGTTCGCGCAAAGGTTCATGTGGTTAACCCATTAAGACCAGGAACGCATCTGTTTTTTCATTTTTTGATTTCTTTGGCTATTCAAAAATAGCAGATCTACAAGCTCATAGCGCGGCACCGAGTGCCGCGCTATGAGCTTGTAGATCTGCTATTTATTTTTTTAAATCGGTAAAAATGTGCGCAAATATTCAAATACATATATATTTTTTATTAGGATTTAGAAAACATTTTTAGAATCGGCCTCAGGTCTTAATGGGTTAAGAAGTCATGCAAGGCTATGGGATTTTCCTGGACGTTTGGAGATGAATACTTGAATTATAAGCTCATAGTGCAATGTTATTGTTGTTATTGTCCAATTAATCTATAGTCCACTCCGGAAGCCTGCTCAGGAACCACAGTGTGAGGTCACTATCGCCCCTCTGTGCTTGACTGCAAATTATATACTGCACTAGACATGTCCACACACACACAGCTGTACATGCTCAAATGCACACAGGTACAGCGCCACTTTCACAGCTTGGCCCCACAGGGGCCCTAGGCTCACATGTACACACGCACGCACGCGCGCGCGCGCGCACGCGCACACACACACACACACACACACACACACACACACACACACACACACACACACACACACACACACACACACACACACACACACACACACACACACACACACACACACACACACACACACACACACACGGTGCTGTATAAATAGTGCCAGTCTAGGTGTCACTGTGTCAGGGCAGAGAGCGACCTGTCAGAAATAGATATTTCCCAAGTATAGGAACTCATACTTGCTGTTTCTAATGAGGCTTGCTGTGACATTCCCATCTACTTTTTCCTCTCCAGCCCTCTCTCTCTCTCTCTCTCTCTCTCTCTCTCTCTCTCTCTCTCTCTCTCTCATCCTTTACTCTCCTACCCTGTGGTGCATACCAGTGGTGGAAAAAGTACTCAAATGTTTTAATGATAACAGTATCAATACTGCTATGTAGAAGTACTCTGTTACAAGTAAAAGTTCAGAATTAACATTTTTCTTTAGTAAAAGTATATAAGTATTGGTATCAAAATGTACTTAAAGTACCAAAAGTAAAAGTGCTATAATGTTTGAAAATAGCCGATCTACAAGCTCACAACGCGTCGCGATGAGACGCGTTGTGAGCTTGTAGATCGGTTATTTTCCAATAGTCTATGTATAAAATAGAGCTAACGTGGTTAATGCATGTTTCATAATGTAATAATTTATATCTGCAAAGTAACTAGTAACTCAAGTTTTCAAATAATTGCCGTGGCTTAAAAGTACAATATTCGCCTCTGATGTAGTGTAGTGTAGTGGAGTAGAAGTAAAAGTATAGATAATTGGAAATACTCGAGTACAAATACAAATACCTCAACATTGTACGTAAGTACAACACTTAAATAAATCTACTTAGTTACTTTCCGCCACTGCTTGCGGTGCATACCAATCAACCTCACTACGCCAGTGGAACAAATAGCCGCGGCTCTTTGAATATGTACCCCCTCCAGTTCTGCCGCAGTGGCGGGTTGACATTTCTCATCTGCTGGAGGAGAGGCACGAGGGAGGAGGAGAAGAATAAAGAAAACAAGATCCTAGCCATCTCTCGGCTTTGCCCCGTCGCGTGAACCGACCCGTAAATTCGAATTACCTCCATAACGGGAATTGCCGCGCTTGAGGACCGCTAGCTAGCGTGCATCGTTCCTGCCGCGACAGGATGCCCGCGGCGGCTCATGTTAAGGCTATACGAAGTGGCCGAAGTCTGTCTTGTGTCCCTTCCTCTGCTAATGCCATCGTTGCCTCCGAGTCTGGCGCTCATATTTCGTGTGTATATGGGGGAGAGTGCCAGTGAACACGCTAACGTTGTGTATGTGTGCACGGTGGTGCACTTTAGTAGCCTGATTATCAGACTGAAGCTGCGTGGAGCTTCAGTCTGAAATTGGCTCCAGTGTTGGGGATTACAAGGGGGAGGGGACTAGAGTGGGCGGGGTCTATGGTATGGAACCAGGCTAGCACTTTAGCCCAATGTATACATAGGCTATTTTCAAACATTTTTTGTATTTTACTTTTGGTACTTTACGTACATTTTGATAAGGATAAGGATAATTCCTTTTAACAGGTCGTCCATGAAAGTCCTTGCGGTCTTGTTTCCAATGAGAACCTGTGAGCAATTAGGGGTTAAGGGTCTTGCTCAGGGACAAATTTCATTTCATCGACACATATGCTGACCTGGCCTGGAATCGAACCTGGGGCAACCAGGGCCTCTGGCTCCCTAGGCGGGCTCACTAACCATTCAGCTATGGCCGCCCCTGAATCACCAATACTTTTGTACTTTCACTCAAGTAACATTTGAATTCCCGACTTTTACTTGTAACAGAGTGTTTCTACATTGCAGTATTGATACGGTGAAACATCGGAGTACTTTTTCCACCGCTGCGTGTGCAGCTCTCATTCAGAGAGCACGACGCGTGACTTTGATGCGCGTGAACGGCAATCGTATACCGTAGGTGACCGCGATTGATGCCTGGTTGCCGAGAGGCAACGGCGAGGGCTTGTGTCTTGAACCCCGCCAAACGTCTGGCTGACGTGCGTTCAGTGAGAAACGGCCCGAGCCAGCAGCGGGCGCTGCAGTTGAATGTATATTCTTAACCCATTAAGACCTGGAACGCATGTGTCACTTTTTGATTCGAGCTAAAAAAGCATTATTTTACACTTTGGCTATTCAAAAATAGCAGATATACAAGCTTGTAGCGCGGCACCGAGTGCCGCGCTACGAGCTTGTAGATCTGCTATTTTTGAAAAATTATGAAAATGTGTGCAAATCTTTGAATATATATTGTTTTAAAGCAAATATTTTTAACTCAAATCTTTGCTTCTGGGGGGGTCCCTGGAACAAAACATTTTGAGATGGGGGTCGACGGCCAAAAAAAAAAAAAATTGGGGGGTCCTTGACATGAAAAAGTTTGAGAACCACTGATTATAGAAACATACGTTTTTTCAGAAAACTGTTGGGATTTATAAGACATTCGTAGAATCGGCCTCAGGTCTTTAATGGGTTAAAAGTATTTCTATATTGTATTCAAAGTGAATTCAAAGCTCCATAAGAGAGAGAGAGAGAGAGAGAGAGAGAGAGAATGGGTACAGGCGTTAGATGCCAGCACACGTCCCCCCCCCCCCCCCTGTCTGACTCGCGTTGAGCAAAAAAAAAACAGACCAAGAGCCGAAGTGTAAAACCAAAGCCAATACAAGAGAGCCAGGGCTCACTATAGCTCACTTTCCCCTTACACATCACGACCATCTCTATGTGCTTCTTCTTCCTATCGGCTGAGAGGAGGAACCCAAAGCCTTTCATCCTTCAGCAGAACAGAGCACAATGGGCTCAGACATCTTCTCTCTCGAAGAAGAAGAAAATGTCTTTTCTCCCCTTTTTGCGCGCCCCCCCCCCCGTTTCCAGTCCCCCCCCCCCACACACTGGGACACCATGGCATGTCACCGAGGCAATGATCCGCAGTGGATTGTGGGATAATATATGGTAATTGAAATATACCATCACTTAACCCATTCCATCCGGCGGAACGCATGCGCACGCTTTACATTTCTTTCGGCTGTTCGAAAATAGCCCATCTGCGAGGGTGCCGCGCTACGAGCTTGTAGATCTGCTATTTTTTTGAAAAATGAAAACATTTTCGCAAATCTTTGAATATATATATTTTTAAATTGAACATTTGTAACTCTCATTTTTGCTTCTGGGGGGGTCCCTGGAACAAAATATTTTGAGATGGGGGTCCGAGGCAAAATACATATAATTTTGGGGGTCCTTGACATGAAAAAAGTTTCAGAACCACTATATTATAGCAATGTACATTTAAGAAAAAAAAACTGTTAGGATTTAGAAGACATTTTGTAGAATCCCCAGAAGCAAAGATTTGAGTTAAAATAATTTGCTTAAAAAAATATATATATATATTCAAGGAATTGCACACATTTTCACGATTTTTCAAAAATAGCAGATCTACAAGCTCATAGCGCGGCACTCGGTGCCGCGCTATGAGCTATGAGCTTTGGCTATTGATGCTATTTTTCAATAGCCAAATAAATCTAAAAATGACAGATTCTTCCCCGGCCTAAAAGGGTTAAGCGTTTAACAGATCATTGAGTCCGACGCTTATTTCACAGAGATAATTCATGCAGCGTGAAACATTATGGCAAAGACTAACTAATAAAAAAAAAAAAGGGGGTGTAGTCGGCCAAGACCTTAACAACCGGCTACTGCCGGACTAATTAGGAAAAGGTGTGTAACCCTATTCAATATACTGTACAGCATGACTACAATTCTTCAGTGAATTTCATGACCTGTGAATAAGTCAACTGATAACATTCTGCATCACTGCGGGGGCACCACTGGATACGACTCCGTTCTGGCTCAGAACCAGTGCAGCTATAACTGGTATACGGTAGCTGAGAAGAGCCTTAAACTTGAGAAAACAAGAATTATTTGGATAACATATCCAAATGTGAGAGTGTGTGTGTGTGTGAAATATATCAATAAATCAACAACGTTTTAGAAACGGGGACAAACCGCAACCCACCAGTCTTTACAAGCACCTTCACAGAAAAACAAGGGCAATGTCGCTTACAACAAGCAGACATGGCAACCAATCATGACAAGTCGCAGAGCCTCTTTTACCAAACACGCCCCCTTTCCACAGCCATGCCCCCCCACCGTATATATATATATATATATATATATATATATATATATATATATATATATATATATATATATATATATATATATATATATATACGTATATATATATATATATATATATATATATATGGACAGAAGTGCACGCCCACAATTCAATCTAAACGCATCCCACAAACGGACAGGGAGTTTCTCAGAGAGTGTTACACGCACTCTCAAAAATATATATACTTGCATTTAGTACATGCAACATCCAGACCCCGATATTATTGTGTGGGTTTTATGATACTGACAGCCTCTTAGGATCAGTTTAAATGTGCTAACGTATGAATTGCTTCGCTCCCAGGCAAACCCCAGACGTTTTTACCTGGCCGTTTTCATCTTCCCGCGAACATCTGGTGGTGTGTGCATTTGATCTGCCGTATGAAAGAATATCACACCCCATGACTTCCGAATGCTCTGACAGAGGATGCTAGCAGGCTTTTTACAGTATTAGAGCGTGTTAGTGTGTGTGTATGTTTTTATTATAGTCTGTGGCCATGTTTGCACTTGAACACTCAGGCCTTGAAGTGGATTGCGGTCCGCAAGGACAGAGAAAAGATGTTTGGATAAAAAAAAAAAATGAGGTTAGGGGTTTAGTTATTATACAGTATCAGCACTGTTCTTCAACTCTTCAGTATGCGGGCTGCTTTGCGGTTTATGCCTTTGAAAGAGATGAAATCTACAAGGACGGAGAAAAGCTGTTATGATCAAAGATAGCAAAGACTCTTGCGTTTAACCCCTTCAAGCCGGGAACGCATCTGTGTAACCACTTTTAACCATTAGTTCATACTTTGGGCTATTCAAAGATAGCAGATCTACAAGCTCATGGCGCGGCACCGAGTGCCGCGCCACGAGCTTGCAGATCTGCTATCTTTTTCGAATCGTGAAAATGTGTGCAAATGGTTGAATATATATATTTTTAAAGCGAGCATTTTTAACTCTAATCTTTGCTTCTGGGGGGGACGGGGGGGGGTCCCTGGAACAACATATTTTGAGATGGGGGTCCGCAGCCAAATACATATAATTTTGGGAGTCCTTGACATGAAAAAGATTGAGAAGACATAGAAACATTGTGTTTTTTTCAGAAAACCGTTTAGAAGACATTTTTAGAATCGGCTTCAGGTCTTAACGGGTTAAGTATACATGCACAGTATATGTCTTGCCTTTTTTGTCTGTGCTTTCAAGGGAAAAGGTTGCGTAAGTGTATTTTTGTGCATGTATTATTCCTCGTCTCAACTGCAGCTTGCCGAAACTTAACAGAGAACGGGTCATGAAGGCCCTTCAGTGGGAAAAGTTGCGCGGCTCATGGCTTTGGTATATATGTGGGATGCGGCATCAAAAAAGCCCACAGGTCCCTGACTGATAACAACGGGCCCCTGATAAATAACGCTTGCTTTCTAAAACGCCCACTCTGCTCATCTTTTGCCCGAATCGCTCGAGAGAGAGAGAGAGAGAGATGTACAGTGGATTAACCCATTAAGACCGGGAACGCGCCTGTGTCATTTTTTTCAGCTATTTTCGGCTATTCACAAATAGCAGATACAAGTGAGCTTGTAGATCTGCTATTTTTTTTTTTTTTTTTTTTTTTTTAAGATCTTGACAAATTTGTGCAAATCTTTGAATATGTATTTTTTTTAAACATTTTTAACTCTGTTACAACTTCTGGGGGGGTCCCTGGAACAAAATATTTTGAGATGGGGGTCCACGGTCAAATACATTAAAAAAAAAAACAGTTTTTCTTTTTGTAGAATCTCCAGAAGCAAAGATTTGAGTTACAAATGTTTGCTTTAAAAATATATATATATTCAAAGATTTGCCCACATTTTCGTGATTTTTTCCAAAAAAAGCAGATCTACAAGCTCATGGCGCGGCACTCGGTGCCGCGCTATGAGCTTGTAGATCTGCTATTTTTGAATAGCCCAAAGAAATCTAAAAATTGCACGGATGCGTTCCCGTTCTTAATGGATTAATGCGTGTTTTTGGCAGGGGTCGCGGAAAACCAAGGGGATGCTAACGTAGTTTGCGAGCAAAGCATCGCGGGGCCACAGAAAGACGAGCTGGAGCGCTAACGAGCGGATGAGGTGTTGGGAGACAGATCGAGAGAGAGGGAGAGAAAGAAAGAGATAAAGAGAGAGAGAGAGAGAGAGACAGAGAAAGAGAGACGTCCTTTGGGCCATTAGGCTACAGAGTTAGACGGGCAGCAGACACCGGCTCATCCCTCATTCTCCGGCCTTCTCGGCTAATCACCGCAAACAGGAAGGTGCTGTGTATAGTGTGAGCTGCCACGCAGCGAATGGCAGGTCCGTGCTTGTCGACTTGGCACGGAGTCGGGAGACACCGTGGCGAACGTAAATACATCGCAGGGAGGGGACGCAAGTTAATTGTTCCCCCCCCCCCCAAAAAAAAATGTATCTCACCATTATCGGCATTATAGTAACGCAGAGTGGCATACTCGATGTGGCCGTGTACGTACAGTTGGCTAAACTGCATGGCTGGCACTGCGGGCGCTGAACACACACTGAAATAAGATATCCTATTAGCCCATTAAAACCGGGAAAGCATCTGTGTCATTTTAGATTTTAGCTGTATAATAGCACATCGCTTGGCTATTCAAAAATAGCAGATCTACAAGCTCATAGCGAGCTTTTTGACATTTTTGACATTTTTGACATTTTTGACATTTTTGTCATTTTTGACAAATTGTGAAAATGTGTGCAAATCTTTGAATATACAGTATATTTTTTAAAGCGAACATTTTTAACTCAAACCTTTGCTCCTGGGGGGTCCCTGGCACAAAATGTTATTTTTGAGATGGGGGTCGGCCGCGAAATACATATAATTTTGGAGGTCCTTGACATGAAAAAGTTTTGAGCACCACTGAACAGCAACACACGTTTTTTTTCAGAAAACTGGTAGGACTTAGAAAAATGTTCTTTTCTTTATCGGCCTTAGGTCTTAATGGGTTAATTCGTGTATTTGGCTGTGTCTGACTATCCACGGCTGTGTCTGACTGCGCGCGGCGCTAATGAACGCTGTGTGACTGCAACAACCCACAACACTTTTCCCATTATTATTAGACCTTAACACCGTCAGAATGAAGACACGGTGACACAATGTCGCCCAGCCAAACACAGATACATCAGACAAGACAAATAGACCTCACTCATAGCTCGTGCTGACAGAGCAACCCCGGATGGAACATTCTAGACACCACCTCAATCACTCCGTTTGACAAGCCGGGGGTGATATTCAAGCGCGAGGATTTTGGTTTCCATAATTCCCGAGCCTTTGCAATCCATTTTGCTCTCCCGTGTCACACGCCTGCATTAATGTTAATGTTATTGAGCGAACCGAGCAAACCAAGTCACCTTGGTAACATATGGAAATGTGGGATATCATCTTTTTGAACGCAGACAAGGACATAGAAACGGAGGGAGAAATATTGACTTGCTGATGTCAAATGGAAAAAGAGCAGGAGTCAAAATGCTTGTTATTGTTAGTTATTTACCGGTGGTGTAAAGTAACTAAGTACATCTACTCAAGTACTGTGCATGTTTAGGTATTTTTTTTACTTTACTGGAGTATTTCCATTTTTTTGTACTCTTACTTATTACCTATTTTATACATAGGCTATTTTCAAACATTTTAGTACTTTTACTTTTGTACTTTAAGTACATTTTGATACCAGTACTTTTGTACTTCACTCTAGTACATTTTGAATTCCGGACTTTTACTTGTAACAGAGTATATCTACATTGCAGTATTGATACTTTTACTGAAGTAAAAAAAATGTAGTACTTTTCCCAACACAGCTGGTTAATACCATGACGTAATTACATACTGAGAATGGCCTGTTTCATTATTCATGAGTTACCAAGTCATGTATTGCTGTCCGGCAGAAACCAGCTAACTCCATTTAGACGCTTTTGCATTTTTTTCCATAAATCAGTGCTATTGAACACCCTTTACGTCTGTGTGTTGGTAAAACAAATATTGAACCAATGAAAAGTATTAAAAAGCGCTTCTGACAAAACCAGCTAACTCCATTGGATCCTCAAACTTTCAGTTAAACCAGCTAACTCCACCGGAGTTGGCTGGTGTTGCTGACTCCAGGCTCCACCCCCTTTTGAATTCCAACCTCATTGTGAGCTTGGAGGTCCATTCAGCTGTTCTTATCAATGATGAACAAAACCTCCTAACTCCACTTTTTGTCATTTCCTGAAAAAATGAACATTTAGGAGTTAGCTGGTTCCTGCCGGACAGCAGAGATATTATGGGTACACGCACATTTAAAGTCAAGTGAATTGATTCCAAATGAAAGCGGTGCTGCGGGCTGAGCCAATCCGTTATGACTTGTCACCAGGTATAAGCGAGTTGCCGGGAGTATTAGTCGTCTGCAAACAAAACAAGAAGCAACGTTTGCAGTGGTTCTAAATGATGGTGCAAAGTGCCTCTGCTGCATTACAATTACCTAGCCTGTTTGTCTCTTTGCTCCATTAACATAAGCAAGCTATTTGAGCCCATGCGATCTGCAAGGAGAGGGCTTGGGGGGACTAGAGGTGATGGAGGAGCTAGCTCTAAGTCGCTGTATGAATAAACATGCTAATGTTCCATGATATAGTAACTTCATGCTGGCCCCGGGAACGGGTTCGGTATGAATTAAATTTGGCACATTGCAGGTGGCTGAGGTAAACTATTTTGGACTGAAATAGAAACTGACTTTACATATACGGAGGATAGGCTGAAAAACACGTTTCGCAAGGTATTAGCAGGAGAAATATGCTACGACAGAGGTGCTGTGGTGTCATGTAGAGTATCCCCTTCTTCACCAGGGAGTCTGCCCCCCAGCTCCATTTCCAAGCCTCAGCCATCTCCAGGCAGTCGTGGAAAAAGTTCTAAAATGTTTGAAAATAGCCTAGGTATAAAACAGGGCTGTTTTATAATGTAATAATTTATATCTGCAAAGTAACTAGTAACATAAGTTTTCAAGTAGGGTACAGTACAAAGTACAATTTTGAGTACAATAACCACTTTAGCCCTATTTTGTACTATAATAGGCTATTTGAAAATAGCCTATTATAGATCTACAAGCGTTGTGAGCTTGTAGATCTGCTATTTTCAAACATTTTAGTACTTTTACTTTTGGTACATTTTGATACCGATACTTTTGGGTTAGGGTGACCCCCCCCCCCTAAAACATAATCATCAGGTATTATGGTTATACTAGGAGGAAGATTTTTTTCAAAAAAGTGTACAGAAATTGTTAAAATCATGTTTTTATGTGGACACGCCTCCAGTTCATTAAGTATACCTGATTCTCACCTTAGCACCTCCTCCACCACCTTAGCACCACCCACCTGTCCTAGTCCCTCCTCCTCCTCACGCCCACACCTGTTGTGTTATGATAATGAGGGGGAGGGCATGTTTTTACTATGTCACTAAAGCGCTGTTTCTCTATTGGCACGTTTGACCCTCAAGGTTTCAGCCTCCAGGCAGAAACTCAAAATAGTCAGAGAAGACATAAAACACCATGAAAACACCACCAGGGGGCTTAATGAAGTTCTATCAACCTCATAGACACATGAAAAACTGAAAAAGTGCAAAACCATGGCACCACCTCTTTAACCACGTATCCTGTCATTTTGTTGACTATAGGGTTCATGGCTTGCCATTTGCTCTGATCTCACACAGACACAGTCATTCTGGATAAGAACGTCTGTAAAATGCCTAAACTGTAAAAGCGTAGAGGAGAAACGAACCGATCCAACTTCAGAGGAGATGGGAGAACGGGATCCATTCCACAACAATCTAGTTTTGTTCAACGGGGGACAAAACCAGGCATTAACGTAGCCGCGGCAGTGAGGCGGCTGTGATGAGAAAACGGTTCTGCAAACGCTAATGATTGTTCAGTTGTTCCACTGACACAGGTGTTTAAAGGACAACTTTGGTTTTTTACAACCAAGGTTTATATTTTAGCTTGTAATTAAAGTAAATAAATGATGAGTGTAATTTTTTTTTCATTTACTGCTTTCTATAGTTTTAGCATTTTTTGCGATATTTTTTACAGTGGGCGGGGGCATTCTGTCCGGTGGCTAAATATGCCTTTTTTACACAATAAAAAAGGTCCGGCTGTCTGAGATGGCCAGATGTGAGTTATTGGGGGCTAGAAGAGCTACTGTAAATAATATTAAAGAAAACTCCGGGTTAATGTGTTAAAAAAATACATATTTAGCCACCGGACAGAATGCCCCCGCCCACTGTGAAAACACTGTAAAAAAGATTGTGAAAATTGCTAAAACTATAGAAAGCAGTAAATTAAAAAAAATTAACACTCATCTTTTATTTACTTTAATTACAATCTAAAACATAAACATTGGTTGTAAAAAAACAAAGTTGTCCTTTAAGTGTGTTCTGCAGAGACAGAGGAAGGATGTGAGGTGTGCCCAAAGCCGAAAGAAGACGACGAAAATAACAGACCTTCAAATGAAGAAAGAAACGCGTCGTGTCACATTATGTTTTGGCAATCGTTTGTCTACCAGCTGGCTTGGGTATACGCGCCTCACAAGCTCTCAATGATAGGGCGTGGCTAGCCAAATCTTCTGGTGCAAAATGATATACGCGTATTAACAGTGGTGTAAAGTAACTAAGTACATTTACTCAAGTACTGTACTTAAGTCAAATTTGTAGGTACTTTTCCTATACTGGAGTATTTCCAATTTTCTGTACTTTTACTTCTACTCCACTACATCTCAGAGGCAAATATTGTACTTTTACTCCACTACAATTATTTGAAAACTTTAGTTACTACAGTAGTTATGCAGATATAGATTATTACGTTATAAAACATACATTAACCACTTAATCCCTATTTTATACCTGGGCTATTTGAAAATAGCAGATCTACAAGCTCACAACGCGTCGCATCGCGTTGTTTTAGTCCTTTTGTTACTTTAAGTACATTTTGATACCAATACTTTTGCACTAGTAATGTTTTAATTCCGGACTTTTACTTGTAACAGAGTACATTGCAATATTGATACTTTTACTTAAGTAAAACATTGGAGTACTATTTCCACCACTGCGTATTAACCACTTTCAATAAACTCCTCACCATTAGTCGGACGTCTCAATAGTCCGACAAATGTTAGACGAGCGTGAGGTTTAGGTTAGGGTTAGGCTTAGTTATATCGCTACGCCGTCAGACCAATGGTATTTCGGAACAATGGACCGTGGGGCTAATGCCACATCACCTTTCAATCTAGCATGCCTAGTTTGTGCAGATCTTTTATTTTTTAAACTGCAAAAATAGCAGCTCTATAAGCTTGAGAAGTCGTAGAAATAGGGCTTATGTGGTTAAAACCTATCCAGCGGTCAACTTCTCGCAACTGAGCAACGCAAACGGAAGCCCTTCTTCTGGGGGGTGAATAGGCTCTATGCACAGCAGCCATATTGGGAATGAATTGGGCCCATTCCTTACTTCCTTCACAGGTGTCACCAATGACACTAATTAAGGCTCTGTTCCATTTAGTGTGGCATAGTGGTTGTCTTATTTTCAAGGACCCCCATAACTCTGAGAGTGTACAAATGGAACCAAATGGACCCTTACGGGTCCATTTGGTTCCATTTGTACACTCTCAGAGTTACACACCCACCATAAGGGGCCATTTGGGAACCAAAATGTTCTAGTGAGTGTTTCTAGTGAGCCAACATGCACAATATCAGCACCCTGACCAGAATGGAACAGAGCCAATTAGTATCATTGGTAACACCTGTGAAGGAAGTAGAGGCCCAATTTCTTTCCAATATGGCTGCTGTGCATAGAGCCTATTACTGGTCGTGTGGCTGGCAGGAGGAGGAGAAGAAGGTACAAGAAATGCACGAAGCTCACATAAAGTGCACAGTTCAACCTCTCCCAAGTCCCTCCCTCCCTCCCCCCCTGCCGGCCATAAACAGCAGTGTAATAGGATTCCTAAGCTTTTTCCAGTGACTGCTTCCACTATCACACAGAACATTTAAGTGCACTAATCCATGACAAATTGTCTCATCTGATCCATGACAAATCGTCCGAGGGGCCTGATAGAAACGAGGAGATGGAAGGGGGTGAGGGGGGGCTGAGAGAGGGAGAAAAAAAAAGGACAGGAAAGTGGTCAGGCGTCAGAGAGTGATGGTCGACGCCGGAATGATCACCCCCCCCCCGTCATCGCCACGTTTCTTTTTTAAAAGGTTGCTTTCATTACCATGAAGGGCATCCTGTGTGTAACAGCCAGCAGAGCAGACCAGCTCTCTTCTCTACCAAAAAAAAGCCCCACAGCTTTCAAAGCAATTTCAAACCTATGGGGGAGCGAGACTGAAGGAGTTATGTTTTTCTGCTCGCGCCCGAAAAGGGGCTCACGTCGCAGACAGCATGAAAACGTTAATGTTTCTGAATTGCAGTCGTGTCACACTGTCTTTGTTATTCTGCTCGCCGTCAAACTATTCCAGTGTTCTTTAAAGAAGTGATGTTCTCATAGGGAGGCGAACATCTTTTAAAATCCATTGTCCTATCCAGTACATCAGCTACTGTTGACTGTGTGTGTGTGTGTGTGTGTGTGTGTGTGTGTGTGTGTGTGTGTGTGTGTGTGTGTGTGCGCGTGCGCGTGCGTGCGACTGTGCTTGTACTCGCGAGCGTATGTAGGTGATGAACTTATTTTCACGAGTTGCACTGACAACCTGATCAAATGTTTTCCTTTATCCACTTTGCAAAAAAATCGAATTCACTCGTCGTCCATTCAAGTGAGTGCGGTTTAATTGAATTCTGTTTCCACCATCAATTCTCACATTAATTAGTCCGACCAATTTAACGGGAATGCAATATTAACCAGATTAATGTCAAAACAAAAACAATGAGAAGCCTACTGTTATTTCCTGTGGGTATCGTTCTATAAATGCACCCACTATAACATGTTGCACATATAAAACACCAGACACAACTTAGTCAGGCCGACAGGCTAGGTAAATATATTTATATACAACACACTGTGTAGTGGTTTTCAACCTTTTTCATATCAAGGTCCATTATGTATTCGGCATTTGAGCCACGGAGCCACTAATAGGCTCTATTCACAGCAGCCATATTGTGAAGACATTCACAGGTGTTACCAATGATACTAATGAAGGCTCTGTTCCATTTAGTCTAGCACAGTGGTTTCCACGACCCCCATAACTCTGAGAGTGTACAAATGGAACCAAATGGACCCTTACGGGTCCATTTGGTTCCATTTGTACACTCTCAGAGTTACACACCTGTAAGGGGCCATTTGGAAGCCCATGAGGGTCCCTGGACCCCAACTGTAGACCCACTGGTGTTTCCAGTGGGCCAACATGCATAATATTAGCACCCTGACTCTGTTTGCCGATGATTCTTCTACATTCTAATTGTGTAGACTTCTTGTAAATTAAAGGAGAATTTCGCCCAATGTTTTTCTTCCGCTGCAGCTAAATGCTCTCTCAAGACTTAAAGATCTATGAGGGTCCATATGGTTACCAACTGTCCATCATTTAGCTGGGGACCACCTGGAGCACCCTCATGGACCACTGGTGGTCCCCGGACCACTGCTTGAGAACCACTGCTCTAGGGCAGCAGTGGTTTAGGAGGTAGAGCGGCCAACTGGGAGTCCGGAAGGTGTATCCCGCTCGATCCCCTGGTTCTGCCTGGCTGCATGTGTCCTTGAGCAAGACATTGAACCCCTAAACCACCGCCGATGAGTCGGCGTCATTTTTAGATTTATTTGGTTATTCAAAAATAGCAGATATACAAGCTCATAGCTCATCTGCAATTTTTTATATTTTTGGCGGCCAAATACATATCATTTTGGGGGGTCCTTGACATGAACAAAGTTTGAGAACCACTGATATCATAGCAACATACTAAAAAAAAAAACTGTTAGGATATAGAAGATATTTGTGGAATCCCCAGAAGCAAAGATTTGAGTTTTAAAAAATGTCACTTTAAAAAATATGTATATTCAAAGATTTGCACACATTTTCACGATTTTTCTATAATAGCAGACCTACAAGCTCATAGTGCGCCATTCAGTGCCGCGCTATGAGCTTGTATCTGCTATTTTTGAATAGCCCAAAGGAATCTAAAATGACAGAGATGCGTTGCCGTATTGAATGGACTAATGGGAAGGTAAATTGAGAAGCACATTTGTGTGGTTGAAAATACTCGGAAAAAGCACCATATAAATGCAGACCATTTTCCATTTACTATAGCGAGGAGAAAAAAAAGTGCATATTATCGTCCTTTTTTGTTGCAGATTGCAGCGAGAGCCACTAACTCTAAGCCATACGGATGAGGAGTCAGAGAAATATGGAAATAACTTCCAAGTTGAAACAGCATGTGCAGTGGGTTCTAAGCCTGTGAAGCTAATTGCCAAACGATCTCAAACCCTGCCAGAAAAATCATCCATCTTCCCAGGCAGCCATCCGCATGGCAATGGAAAAATCAATTCACACAGTGTTCAAATGTACGTTTTCCGGAACCCTATCCAGTCCTCATTTACCGACAACCCGCTATCCCACACCCAAGTTCAAGGTTCACCTCAACACCACCGTATCACTTGTCAGACCTTCCATTCCACGTAAAATCCAAAACCCCTTTCAATCTGGTCTGGAGATGAAAAGTAATTTGAAGCTTGAATAGAGATGCAGAGCATCAGACTCATCGTTACGTTTGACAGGTACTAAGGTACTTTAAAGCAGACGTGCGTCTCTAAAGTTGACAAAGACATCTTCGCGTAAGTACAGTCGCGTCGTGTTGAAATGAAGTTGTTTGGCCATTTGATACTTCTGTCCCATGGCTAATCAAAGTAATTATAATGTTTTCTTCCGCCTCGAGAGTCTTCTATCTAGACTGAGGGAACGCTATGGCACAGTGAACATTAAGCTCATTAAAACGCTTTTGAATCATCTCTGATTATATTAGTCATTACAAGCTATTTCAGATCAATGCATTAAAAGGCAAGCGCAAGAGTGGCACCGCCGCTGTCTTTACTGTTACATCATCATGTCCATTTTGTGCCGTCAAGCATTAAATTGTTTTTTTCTCCGTGACAAATAGTAAGTATGCTTGAAGGCTGCGACTAAACAGCCAAGTAAGATCTCATGTCATATTTTGATGAAGACATCGATTCTTTTACCAATGTGGCAGGTGACATAATTGTTGGTGTTTTCATAAATGAATAGCCTGATTTAGTATTTCAACACAACACAGCTTGTTGAACGTGGTTTCAACGCGTTATTGAAAGTGGTTAACAACAGTGGCGTAAAGTAACTAAGTACATTTACTCAAGTACTGTACTTAAGTACAATGTTGAGGTATTTTTACTTTACTGGAGTATTTCCAATTTCCAATACTTTTAATTCTACTCCACTACATCTCAGAGGCAAATATTGTGCTTTTACCCCACTACAATTATTTGTAAACTTTAGTTACTTTGCAGATTATCATATTATAAAACATATATTAACCACTTTAGCCCTATTTTATACCTAGGCTCTTTGAAAATAGCCGATTTACAAGCTCACAACGTGTCGCATCGCGACACGTTGTGAGCTTGTAGATCTGCTATTTTCAAACGATATACAGCACTGTATGCAAGTCAACATTCAATACTGATGGTGAAATTAGTTCATGCCCGTCGGTTGCTAATAACCTATGACTCTATGAGAGATGGTTTAGAGGAGAAGCACACATAATGTGAGCATTGTCTTGGCATCATGGCGGAAAAGCATCTGGTGTTTGGTTCCACGAAATGTTGACAACACAGCTCCTTCCTAAGCGCTGATGCTATCTATACCTGGGAAACGGGAATCACTCCTGCACTATGAGATCTGAGACTGGCTTAAACTGCCCTGTCAGAGTCATAATAAAACAGACAGCACCCCTCTCTGGGTATCATTGCTGCAGCATAAATATGGCCATGCATATATCTCGGGCCAAACCGGGGTAAATAAATATCGGGCATGTGTAACTGGAGCACGACTGTTAGGCTGAGCTAGTGGCCGTCCCATTAGGCTCTGTGCACAGCAGCCACATTGGAAAGACATTTCGGCCATCTTCTTACTCCCTGCACAGGTGTTACCAATGATGCTAATGAAGGCTCTGTTCCATTCTTGGTATTGTGCATGTTGGCTCACTGGAAACACTCTGCTACACCAGTGGGTCTCACATTGGGGTCCAGGGACCATCATGGTTCCTTGAGGGGGTTCCAGATGGCTCCTTGGGGGTGTGTAACTCTGAGAGTGTACACATGGAACCAAATGGACCCTTACGGGTCCATTTGGTTCCATGTGTACACTCACAGAGTTACGGGGGTCCTTGAAATTAAAAACATTGAGAACCACTTTGCCACACTTAAATGGAACAGAGCCTTCATTAGTATCATTGGTAACACCTGCGAAGGAAGTAAAGGAAGAGAGGCCCAATTTCCTTCCAATGCGGCCGCTGTTTGCCGTAACTTCCACCGCTAAGCGACGGCAGCACAAATTCCTCGGGGACTTTTGGCTGGGGCGGTGCGGTGGTATACTGTCCGATTGTCACGCACGATCCACCTGCCCCCGGTTACTGCGGCAACAACAGTCTTGGCAGGTGAGGAGAGAGCGGCAAGGAGCCCGGGGTCTCCTAGCGCGTCCTGTCACATTCAGCTCATCCGTCAATGTAGTGGATTATTTCTTGAGAGACCAGAATTGGCTGCGCCCGGAATCAGGCCGCCATCAATCTTTGTGCCGCGCGAGTGGGACGCAAGGGGGGGAAGGCTAGCGCGGAGCGAGGGGCTCGTGGGAAAGGGGAGCGGCGGCGCCACGCTTCCCGAGCAGGTGACGAGGCAGTCAGGCCGCACTCGTTACTCAATCTCCGCCTCGGCCGTGACGGCCCCAATTTGTCACCGGAATATTGAAATAAATAAATAAGCGAAACTTGAGGCTGGGAAACAAAAAACCTTATCTCCCGCGTCACTTTTTTTTTTGGTATGCACCGTCAGCTCAGTGTTGCGGGAGAGCGGATAAGCCGATTCCTCAAACATTGTTAGACGCTTGAACAGGCCTGAGGATTACATTTGTACCTATAGCCGCAACATGACCTTCGTTTTCCACTCCGCTCGGATACCCACACAACCCCACGTCGTCCGCGCCTCGCTGGCTACGCGGGAGAGGGTGTGTGTGTGTGTGTGTGTGTGAGCGTGTGTGTATTGTCGTTCGCTCGCAACAAACAGACGTTGGAACCTGGCCGCGTTCCAAGTCACACGGTGCGTTAGTTCAAGGAAGGGGGCCTCAAACTGTCACTCACTCTGGGTAGAGCGTCGCATAAAGTCTGAGGAAATATCGCTATTGCGTTACCAGTGGTGGAAGGTAAACTATAAGTACATTTACTCAAGTACTGTACTTAAGTAGAATTTTGAGGATTTTTTACTTTACTGGAGTATTTCCCATTGTCTGTACTTTTACTTCTACTCCATTACATCTCAGAGGCAAATATTGTACTTTTACTCCACTACAATTATTTGAAAACTTTAGTTACAAGTTACTTTTCAGATATCAATTATTACATTATAAAAACACACATTAACCACTTTAGCCCGATTTTATACCTAGGCTATTTGAAAATAGCCGATCTACAAGTTCACAACGCGTCGCGATGCGACGCGTTGTGAGCTTGTAGATCTGCTATTTTCAAACATTTCAGTACTTTTACTTTGGGTACGTTAAGTACACAACGCGTCAAGTATACTCTGTTGTGTGCACCGTGCACTCAACATGCTCGATTCAGCCCGCTATGGCACGGTGAACTCTGCTGTCTATGTAATGGTGAGAATGTCCCCCTCGGGACCCGTTTCATGCATATCACATAGAGTACTTTGATTGATGCGGTGAGACACTCAGCTCTTTAAGCGGTAAGTGTTCCCTGATCCAAGGGGGGGGGGGGGGCGTCGTTTCGGTATCAAATTGTGGAAGGGGCCCCGGCGATGAAGAGCACCTCGGTGACCGCCTCGTGGAAGAGGAACGGGAGAGAATGTGTCTGGAATTAGCCTGAGCACCACTCCACCGCCCAATCAATGAGGGAAGATTTACATGAGCCTGCAGAGGCCAGGCTCTTCAGTCGTGCACCTAGCAGATGTTATCCAACACCAGTACCTCTCTCTCTCTCTCTCTCTCTCTCTCTCTCTCTCTCTCTCTCTCTCTCTCTCTCTCTCTCTCTCTCTCTCCAGCTTTCTCTACAACATAATAATACATGATCAGAATCAGAACAAATGATACAAACAAGACAAGGACAAACATTAGTCTATTAACTGTAGTAGACTTAGTGTTCACTCATTCTCTCTCTCTCTCTCTCTCTCTCTCTCTCTCCCCCCCCCCTCTGTCTCCCGCTCTTTCTCTACTCTCTTTCTCTCCCCCCTCTCCCTCTCTCTCTCTCCCTCCCCCACTCTCTCTCCTGCTTTCTTCTCTCTCTCTCTCTCTCTCTCTCTCTCTCTCTCTCTCTCTCTCTCTCTCTCTCTCTCTCTCTCTCTCTCTCTCTCTCTCTCTCTCTCTCTCTCTCTCTCTCTCTCTCTCTCTCTCTCTCTCTCTCTCTCTCTCTCTCTCTCTCTCTCTCTCTCTCTCTCTCTCTCTCTCAGCCTAGAATGGTCTAATGTTGGTGCCACTAGTAATACTGGAAGCCACATTATGAGTGCTTGTCAGGTCTTATATGGGCTCTCAATGAACAGATCAGGTCATCCTGAGGTGAATTGGATGTAGAGTGGAGAGAATGATCTCGTATAAGTCCCTTTCTGGGAGCCATGGCTGTCTGTCTGTGTGAGGACACTCATAATGGGGTCTTTACAGATAGATGGGGATGTCGGAATGGTGGTAAAACGGCCTCATTTTCCCTTTGACGGCGATGACTGGGGGGATTATGTGCCGAAAACTGCCGATATATAAAATTCGCTTCTCATGCGTGCGAAAGCAACTAACAATGATCACTTAAAAGCATAAATTGAAAATTAAACTTTGAACATGCTGTAAGACATTTGAGGGCTTTTTTTTTTTTTAAAGATAATGACTCTCTTTCATGGTGAGCCAGGGGAAGTCTGTGAGCCTATCCCAGTTCCTCAATGGCTGTGTGCAGCGGTGCAAAGTAACTAAGTACATTTACTGTACTTTTACTTTACTGGAGGTTTTCCTATTTTCAGTACTTCTACTTCTACTCCACTACATCTCAGAGGCAAATATTGTACTTTTACTCCACTACAATTATTTGAAAACTTTAGCTACTTTGCAGATGTAAATTATCATATTATAAAACATACATTAAAGGAGAGATCCAGTCATAAGCAACTGGTCAAGGACCTCTTCAAATCACCTTTCGCCTCATAATAAGTCTGACACTTTCTTCAACACACATTCTTTTGTTCTCATGTATATGGATGTCTGTTGAAGGGAAAAACGGGGGTGTGTAGTGACAACTTCTTTTCAGGGGCAAAACAGTGCATTTTTAAGGGCAAAACAGGGAGTAAAAATGCATTTTCAGGGCACTTTCAGGGAAAGAACAGTAACGTGTGAAGTTTTGAAGTGGCACATCTGTAGGTGTTTGCTTTGATGCGTCGCTAATCACTCACCAACATACCAGGGGCAGTTGACTTTTTTCATGGAAGCCCCTGTTGTCCATTGTGGAGACCCCTTCCACTGGCATAATGGAGTACTGTGTAACAACGAAAATCGCCTATTTAAGCGGCTCCAAAGTTCGTTTATTTTCCACTAATCCTCATTACGCAGTGTCCTGACACTCAAACATGCACTGAATGTCCCTTATGAGCTGCCGTTGATGCAGAACGACATGGAGCTGGTTGCTTGTTTCTTTCACAGAATCTGGCAACACCGAGGACTAGCTTCCACGTCGTGGCCATTTGAAAAGAGCCGATCTACAAGCTCGTTAGATCTGCTATTTTCAATCATTCTGGTACTTTTACTTTTGGTACTTTAAGTACATTTTGATACCAATACTTTTGTACTTTTACCCAAGCAAATGTTGAATTCCGGACTTTAACTTGTAACAGAGTATTTCTACAATGCGGTATTGACACTTTTACTTAAGTA
>NC_139944.1:7214881-7292381 GCF_963454915.1 Gymnoscopelus microlampas
GGGTCCCAAAATACAGCAAATTATAATAATATTTTTGTCTTAAGCAGTTCACATGTCACTATATTCACATCGACTCGCTAGGTTCGCAGGCGCAGCCACGTTATTGCGTGGGGCAAAACAGGCTCAAAGTACTCGGAGGCCAGTATATGACGCCAGTCATCTATAATGTCAGGTTTTTTGCCCATACTGTATATGGACTAGAGGTTCGGGCTGCTACGCGGCCCTCCCGCCCTAGTAGCCTGGCCCGCACATCGGAGACAGAGACAGTAGAGCGTGTAGACGTTCATTGCAACACCGGTGCTTGTTTATCGCACATGATTTGGCAACACGCGAACCGAAAGCGAAACCTAACTGCAACACGCAAACCGAAAGTGAAACCTAACTTTTTGGAGACCCCGTCAGACACACAGACAGCCACTTTGCCAAATTGTATATAGATATAGCCACAAACTCTCCCAAGTTGGTACATCATACATGACTCAAGACATAGATAGACTGATCGCATCCAAGTACACTGATAACGGGTACTGCGCTGCCCAAATATGGAGTGCTGGCCTCCCTACCCTGATAATGGTAACTGCACTAGATGATGCCACATGCCCTCCCTCTCTCTCTCCCTCCCCCTCTCTCTCTCTCATCACATTATTTCGTCGCTCCAAAACATGGCATCACGCCCGCTGTGATTGCACCTTAAGGCAGTCGCTTTAGCTCAGTGCCAACCCTTCTCAGAGGTGCGAATGCAGAAGGTGTGAAGGCAGCGCGCGCCGCCATGACGCGGCGACAACTCGAGCAGAAACTTCTCTGCAGAGAGGTTCTGTCGTTTTGTTTTGTTTTTCCCCTTTCCCTCTAAGCGTCTGCGACTCTAGATAATATGTGGTTGATTGGCTTTGAGATGAATATCATTTTGGGGACCGTCGAGGCGAAGAGTGCGTACAGCCGTCTGTCAGAGAGGGGGTTTCTCGTTTGTTTGCGGGGTCTCTCTCTCTCTCTCTCTCTCTCTCTCTCTCTCTCTCTCTCTCTCTCTCTCTCTCTTCTCTCTCTCTTCCTCTCTCTCTCTCCTCTCTCTCTCTCTCTCTCTCTCTCTCTCTCTCTCTCTCTCTCTCTCTCTCTCTCTCTCTCTCTCTCTCTCTCTCTCTCTCTCTCTCTCTCTCTCTGCACTCCGGTGGGGCTTGGATCAAACACGCTCAGGCGTGGATCACAAGGAACGTGAACCCTGCGCCGCAAAAGGTCAGGACTCCTTCCATTATTCATCGGGGCTGCCATGTTTAAAGCTGAAGAGTCGTAAGAAGAAGGAAAAAAAGGAAAGAGAGAGAGAGATAGATTGAGAGAGAGATTGAGAGAGACGTCGCCTTTTTTTCTTGCTTTTTTTCTTACGGCCTCCTGTGGACAACAAAGAAAGGATGGGGGCGTCGAGAGAGAGAGAGAGAGAGAGAGAGAGGAGAGAGAGAGAGAGAGAGAGAGAGAGAGAGAGGAGGGAAGAGAGAGGCAAGAAAAAAAGAATGAAGTGTGTACGTCTGTGAGAAAGAGAGAGATGAGACAGAGAGAGTCTCCTCTTGTGTGACCTGCCCCGCCACCTCAAAGTCCCCTGCTCTTTATTCAGCTCTCTACACTCTCCACCCCGCTGTCATAGCGCCCCCCCCCCACCCCCCTTTTATCTCTTCAAATACCACACCTACGCAATGGGCCCAACCCCCAGCACGGGTCTCTCCTTGACCCCCACCACTACCAGATGACCAGAGGAGTCAGGCACACTCCCTTTGTCTCTCTCTCTCTCTCTCTCTCTCTCTCTCTCTCTCTCTCTCTCTCTCTCTCTCTCTCTCTCTCTCTCTCTCTCTCTATTGTTCTATTAAAAAAAATTGGCACGCTGTTTTAGGCACCGTAACACAGCTTTGTGATGATCCATCGTCACTCAGAGAAGAAGCATGTGGATGTGACATCATTCAAAAAAAACATCACATCCATCCGCCCTGACTATGGGATTTTTAGAAAAACACCTCTCTCAGTTGCTGTTTTTTGCATTGAAAACCACCGTTTTCAGTGGGCCACAGCCCCAAAATGGCGGATGCGGTTGGAATGTTGTTGTGATACACAGATCCCTCCGCCTATGAGAGAGGTGTTTTTTTTTGTACACAATGTCGCTTCCATGGCGTTTTAAAGATCATCGGATGAAGGTAATTACGCTGGCAAGGGGATAACAAACGTTTAATAATGTTTATAATGTTTAATAAATGTTTAATACCTTGACGGGGGTGATGTGTTAAAGTACCAAATGTAAAAGTACTAAAATGTTTGAAAATAGCAGGTCAAGCTCACAACGTGTCGCGATACGTATAAAATAGGACTAAAGTGGTTAATGTGAGTTTTATAATATAATATTTTATATCTGCAAAGTAACTACTGTAGTAACTAACGTTTTCAAATCATTGTAGTGGAGTAAAAGTATAATATTTGCCTCTGAGATGTAGTGGAGTAGAAGTAAAAGTATTGAAAAAAAGGGAATACTCCAGTAAAGAAGAAATAAATCCTCAAAAGTGTACGTATAGTTATGTATAGTGCTTGAGTAAACATACTTAGTTATTTTACACCACTGGACTGAACCTATGGGTCCATTTGGTTCCACCTGTACATTGTCTGAGTTAAATGAACACTAATGGTTTTGACATGTGTACAGATATAGGGGAGCTCTGGCGCTTGACTGCGTGGTGTTCAGCCCCTTAGCGAAACGCGTATACCTTGTTTTTTGTTTCGTTTTTTTCCCCCCTCACACTCTTTCCTCTGTGATAGCCTATCTGAATCCGTCTGGGGATGCAGGTTGTACATCGTGTTCGAGTTATTGTATTCCCCGCAGAGCGCGAATGCGCTTTATTTCTTTATTTCGTACGTGTTTTTTTTGTTTGTTATGTGGTTGTTTTGACACGGTGGCAAAGGCTTGAGTTTGGCCTTTTCGGCACACTCTCTGCAACCGGCCGACCCAGGGGCTGCCTCGCCTTCTCTGTAACAAAACCTTGAGATCACCACCGTGGGGGATATGTTTCAAGACAGGTGAAAAACCTATTGTATGACTAAACACACCTCGCTTCCTTTTCTACCCCTCTGTCACGCGCGCACACACGCACACGCGCACACACACACACACACACACACACACACACACACACACACACACACACACACGCACACACACGCAAAACGCACACACACGCATGCGCACACGCACGCAAAACTGCAATTTCCTACCGCGGAACAATAACAACGTTCCGTAAGCCCCCGTCGTGCAAAAAAAAAAAAAGGGGAAAAAATCTCTCTCCCCCTCTCAACTTTATTTATTTATTTTTTAATAGCAGCACACACAGTATCAGCAGAATTACTGTGGCTGTGGTACCGATGCCGATGCCGCAGCAGCAGCAGCACAAGCCCTGCTAGAGTGTGTCAGGCCCGCAGGGGTTTGCAGGGCTTTGATCTGCAACGCACAATACCCACGTGTGTGAGAGGAAGCACAAAAAAAAACACACACACACACACACACACACACACACGCACGCAGCCGTGCACGCGCATGCATGCACGCTCACACACAAAAATATCTCCCGGGGAAAAAAAACCCTGCTCATACACAAGCAGACCGTACGAATGGGTTCTCACGCACACACGCACACGCATGCACACAAACACACACACACACACACACACACACACACACACACACACGCGCACGCACACCCTCTTTGATATAGTTCCAGGCTCTTAGTGGGTGATTAGGAGGAGGCGACCCAGCTATAAGGTCTAGAGTGATACACGCGGAAGCAGAAGCTGTGCTGCTCTTTAGTCACAGGAAACCACAGCTCTGTCTTTGGATAGAGGAGTAATTATGCTCAGGGGGGTGAGGAGGAGGAGGAGGAGGAGGAGGAGGAGGAGGAGGAGGAAGAGGAGGAGGGAGCGTTTTGGAGGAGACGAGCGAGGGAGCGAGGAAGGAGGAGACGGGGGTGGGGGGCTGCTTGCTTACATACCCAAGCGAATCGCCCCCCTCAGACAGCAATTAAAGATTTTCTGCGGGCGATGGTGTGCGTGTTTACAGCTTGTGTGTGCGCGTGTGCGTGTGTGTGTGTGTGTGTGTGTGTGTGTGTGTGTGTGTGTGTGTGTGTGTGTGTGTGTGTGTGTGTGTGTTTATGTGTGTGTGGTATTCATGTGAGTTTTTTTTTAGCACATGTATAGTTATGTTAAATTGTCTGACAAATGTGTGTGTGCGTACGTGTCGTGTGTGCGTCTGTTCACAGAATCTGCCCCAGAACCCATTGGTGGTCTAAAGGGCTATGAAATATTAATGTCCATCCCTCCCTTAATGATTCATAAATTGTATTCCAATACTCTACCACTCTCCCTGCTCCTCGCCATTCTCCACTCCATATAATTGGGCCAATGGATTGGTAAACAAATAAATAAAGTAAGAAAACACGAAGTGCGGGGCATGAAAAATTGCCTTTGCCCATGGAATGTGTCAGTGAGCAAGCGTAGAAGTGCTGAGGGATCATAATGTCGGTAAATGGTATTCATGAACAAACGCTCTCCTAGGGTATGTTTGGTTCTTTAGCATTGCTAGGAATATATCGCCTCTGTCGGGTGGAAACCTCGTATGTGACCAAATTTGACTGGGAGACAGTCAACTAGCATTTTTTCATGTCATATGAAAGCAGGGAATCATAGCAAAATAATGATATATTGGTTAATAAGATTGAGTGAATAGTTTTGAAACTACAGCTTACAGTATATAACTGCAGTCAAGTTAAAACTCTTTAGTAGAGAAAACACCCCTTGAATTAGCGGTTGCTAGCTCTGACCTTATATCTTAGCTACATGTTTATGCATTTATGTCATATTTACATGTCGATTTAAGCTCTGGCATTTATGTCAGACATACTCTAGTACGTGAAGAGTCTGACTGGGCTATTAACCCAGACCAAAAAAAGTCACATATGTCCAAAACAGTTACTTCTCAGGATTCAAATTCAAAAGCATCGAAAGTAGCAGATCTACAAGCTCGAAACGCGGCGCGAAGCGACGCGTTTCGAGCTTGTAGATCTGCTACTTTCGATGCTTTTGTGTGACGCTGTAGTGTGAGCAAGTAGGGCGTTAATCTGCGAAAAAAAAAAAAAAAAAACATAAAAATATGGAGATAAGAGGTCTCTGCCCGACGGCAACGTTATGCTGTGTATTTGGCCAGGAAAACGCTATTCCCAGTGACATCTAATGAGGGGGGGAAAAATGAGCCGCAGCGGCCGGATGAGAGCACTTTTTATTTACTGTGATAAAGCCCTCATTATCCAGGGGAGAGTTAAAAGGGTTTGGGGGTGTTTTTCTTCACACTCGCCGGAGATATGGCAGCGGGGAGCTTTGTCCGCACGTCTAATATGCGCTAATCTAAAAAGAAAAGGCATTCACATCACCATGTTTCTCTCTGCTTGTTTCCTCTTCCATTTTTTTCTTTTTTTTTTTGGGGAGCTCCCTGATTGGAATTGATCGCAACGCCGCAATCACTACTCGGGTCTAAATTAAAAGAGAATAAGCCCGTCGCGCCGTAGCTTGTTTATCTAAAGCACTCTCTTTTCTCCGCCCTATCAACCCACTCCGCTTTTCTTCTCTCGCAATTCAATTGCATTCAATAACGCTCCATAGACAGGAAGCATAAATATTAGGATAGAGGAAAATATAGGGTAGGAAGAGTTGCTCTCTCTCTCTCTCTCTCTCTCTCTCTCTCTCTCTCTCTCTCTCTCTCTCTCTCTCTCTCTCTCTCTCTCTCTCTCTCTCTCTCTCTCTCTCTCTCTCTCTCTCTCACATATAGACATATGGACGCATAACTGGCAGCTAAAGCCGTCATCTGCCAGGCCAGCTGTGTGAATATTTGCAATAATGAGGGGCGTGGGTGAACGAACCACATAGAGCGACGTGGTTAATTGTCTGGCGCGCTGTGAGTCATGCAGAATGTTGGCTGCAGCAGGGCAATGTGTCTACGCACCGGCGCGTAGTGTATACAGTACATTTGTTTGCGCTGTAGATAAGCCCCCCCATGTAATCTCCGCCATTACACACAAAATGTGTTTGCGCTGATTGGGCTTTCGTGGCAGGTGGGCCGTCGCTCGCGCTGTACGTCGCGTCGATAGGGCTCGAGTTAAAGACTCGCACTGTGCCTTCGAGATTACCAATTACTGCCAATGTGAAACGCAAACGGAAAAAAAAAGCACATAGAAAACGTAGAATCCAACATAGCTGCAAGGACACACACACACACACGCACACACGTGTACACAGTAAAACCCTGAGTGCAAAGGTTCCATTCGCGGGTTACAAATGGATAAAGGAACACTGACGATTTTACGGCGTTCGAGCCGTCACGTTTTCTGATGTGTCAAGGATTTCCCGTGAATTAACCCATTAAGACCTGAGGAAGCGTCTAAAAAAATTCAAAATCCTAACAATTGTTCGGAAAAAAATCTCTACATCTACAATCTACAAGCTCGTAGCGCGGCACTCGGTGCCGCGCTATGAGCTTGTATATCTGCTATTTTTGAATAGCCAAAGACATCTAAAGTGACACAGATGCGTTCCAGGTATCTATGGGTTAAATGTGCAGCTGCCACGGGCGGCCATGTCATTCCCATGAATAGTGAATGCACTCTATGAATATTACTGAAAAAAAAAAAAACATGAATCTTTTACACCGGGATGCCGCTCGGCCTCAGAAGTGTGCCTCTGTTCTATGCAGAAAACAGTCATATAGTTCACGTCAGTCCCTTGTTAGCCGGTCCGCCTCAAGAGTCGCGCTGCACCATTTTTGAACAACAGGGCAATCAACTCAACGGTTTTTTAGCAAAAGGCACTCAATAACGACGGGTGTCTCCTCAATAATCCTCCCCTCCTCTCCCCGGCTATACAGGAAAAGGTCAGTTCCTTGGAGATTCTATCGACACCGATGGGTCATAGATATATCTGCCGGGCTGACAGGAGCCCCTTTTTCCTGAGCCTGAGCCTACGTTTGCCAGTGACTAATGAAGACAGATCCAGTATATTATGGGCATAATAACTTCCAGGGACAAATAAATCCTGTCAGCGCCCGTTGTTGCGGATAGGGACAAGAGATGGAGGGAGAGCGAAAGGGAGAGAGAGAGTGTGTGTGTGTGTGTGAGAGACAGAGAGACGGTCAGTGGAAATGTCGGTCGAGCTTTACTTTGGAGAAATAAAGGCCACCCCCCAGTGTTGCCAGGTCTGCTTATTATAATGTCCCCGCCAAAATTGTATTTGAAAATAGCCGATCTACAAGTTCACAACGCGTCGCATCGCGACGCGTTGTGAGCTTGTAGATCTGCTATTTTCAACTTTTTTTTTTTTTTTCCTAGATCCTGGTTACTTGTTTCTCTCACAAAATCTGGCAACCCCCCCCCCCCCCCCCCGCCCCCCCCCGCAGACGTTCTCCATTGGGTATAGCCTGGAAGTTCTGTACAGGCACCGAGAATTGGGATGATGCAACACTATGACAGCGCGGCGCACATGACATCATAGTTGTACCGCTATAGGCCTGGAAAAGTGGTTGTCTCTGCAAAACAGAGGCAGATATATACCCACAGCCCTCCCCCCCCACGGTCGTGACCCGCTATAATGAGCACATCAACTGTTCCTCGTCACACACGTCACACACCCGTCAGAAGCAAACGGCACATCTCTTGTTTCCACGCGGTGATGTCGCCCACACACTCACTGTAGCCTACAGAAAACCCTCCCCGCCGCAGAAAGGGAAAGGGGGTTGATGGATTGATGGCGAGGCGGCGATAATAACCGTCACGCGTGCGTCGTCTTGACTGCATTGGACATTCTCACACGCACACGCACAAGCACACGCGCGCACACACACACACACAGCTCAGGATAACTATTATGTCAACAGGCTACTGGGCTAGACGCAAATATTTAGAACGCACACAAACACGCTGTCCCTTATGTGTCTTGCGATGCTTTTTTTTTTTTTTTCGTCCAAGGCAGGGGTTTTCAACCCTTTTCATATCAAGGTCCATTATTTATTCGGCATTTGAGCCACGGAACCACCATTTGATGAGATTTAGACTCTCAGACCCCAAGACTTAGAATAGTGTCGTTATCATTGGATGAGATGTCGTTGTATTGATGTTGGTACCAATAGGAGAGACAACAGGCAAACGCTGATCAAAATAAAAATTCTTTAATTGAGTAATGCAGATGTCTAACAATAATTTAACTCTTGAGAGCGTGAAAATGAAACCAAATGGACCCGTAAGGGTCCATTTGGTTTCATTTTACGCTCTCAAGAGTTAAAGATCTATAAGGGTCCATTTGTTTATCCAACTCTCCATCATTTATCTGGGCACCACCTGGAACCCTCTCGAGGACCACCGCTGGTGGTCCCCGGACCACTGGTTGAGAACCAATGGTCTATATGGGCTCTAATAGAAGAGTTCCACTTCCGTCGCTCGAGCAGAGACTGCAGTAGATAGTTAGCAGGGATATAGATTCACGTTGTCGATAAAAACACGAGGTCAGCTGCGCGATGCAAAGCAGCAACACAGCCATCGTCTGTCCTAACGTATGGGCTGTGCTGTGCTGGACGCAAAGCACGTTCATTTCAACTCTGAGACCCATAAGAGTCCATGTGTAAACTATCAGCGTTGGATCGTCACTAGGGGTGTATATATTACAGGTATTAGTTGTGTGTGTTTAATTGTCTTTTTACTGTGTTCCCCTGGGATTTGTAACCAGTTTTTTTCTAATGATGTTTATATATTCGTCATGTGAATGTGAATCTATCTACCTCTTCTTCCCCTAACACTGGGCATGGTCAGTGGTGTAAAGTAACTAAGTACATTTACTCAAGACGTATTTACTTACTTTACTGGAGTATTTCCAGTTTTCAGTGCTTTTACTTCTACTCCACTACATCTCAGAGGCAAAGATAGTACTTTTACTCCACTACAATTATTTGAAAACTTTAGTTACTAGTTACTTTGCAGATATAAATTATTATATCATAAACATACATTAACCACTTCAGCCCTATTTTATACATAGGCTATTTTACAAGCTCGCGACGCGTTTCAAACATTTTAGTACTGTTTCTTTTGACACGTTAAGTATATTTTGATGCCAACACTTTTGTACTTTTACTGACGTAACATTTTGAACACAGGCCTTTTACTTGTAACAGAGTATTTGTATATCGCGGTATATTGCTACTTTTACTTAAGTAAAATATATGAGTACTTTTTTCGACCACTGGGCATATAGTGAGCTATGAGGCATTCAACTTGTCGTCTCCGTCTAAATGGAGTGCCAGTGGGCCAGTTCAACAATGCCTCGGCCATTCTCCCCCCCCCCCCCCCGCTCTGGGGGTATGCTGTGATGGGTATAGAGATATGCAGCACGAGCACCCCCCCCACCCCGGGGGCACCTTCCACATCTGGAAGCCGCCACCATCGCTCAGTCCCAGCCGGAACGTGAGCCGCAGTGACGGACCAACCGCCGCGGGTCACAGCCCACACACCTCCCCACCGCTGCGCCTGCTGTGCCCGTGTCCTCTGGGCGGAGTGGGGGGGGGGGGGGCACCGGGGGAGGTATTACACACCACCCACTGCCAGCTGAGCCACAGTGTGACACACACACACACACACACACACACGTTTGTATTACTATACTTGTGAGGACATCAACACTTTCGGACAGCCATGTTATGAATGCCATTTAAAACAATAATTGTCATTTTTAACCGTAAGCCTAAAGCCGAAAAACAGCAGATCTACAAGCCCACAACGCGTCGCGCTGCGACGCGTTGTGAGCTTATAGATCGGCTATTTTTCGGTGCATGACACTGGTGCGCAACTAAGTATAAATCATGATTAACTCTAATTCCGATCCCTAAACCTAACCTCTAAATGTGCAATCTTAACCTGAATGTTTAGAAGTGCCTTCTAATTGTAAACGTATCTCTAATAATGTTTTTTTAACTATAAAACAACCATTTGTCTTGAGGACCAGGAGAGAAGAACGGTCCTCACTATGTATAATTCTTCAAATTCTACTATACTTGGTACTCGCAAGTATAGTAATACACACACACACACACACACACACACACACACACACACACACACACACACACACACACACACACACACACACACACACACACACACACACACACACACACACACACACACACACACAGTGGTGGAAAAAATACTCAGATAAAAAGTAGTAGTAAAAGTAGCAATACCACAATATAGAAATACTCTGTTACAAGTAAAAGGTAATCAAGTATTGGCATCAAAATACACTTAAAGTACGAAAAGTTAAAGTACTATAATGTTTGAAAATAGCAGATCTACAAGCTCACAACGTGTCGCAGATCGGCTATTTTCAAATAGCCGATAGGTATAAAATAGGGATAAAGTGGTTAATGTATGTTTCATAACATCATAATTTATATCTGAAACGTAACTAGTCACTAAAGTTTTCAAATAATTGTAGTGTAGTAAAAGTACAATATTTGCCTCTGAGATGTAGTGGAGTAGGAGTAAAAATATTGGAAATTGGAAATACTCAAGTAAAGTACAAATACCTCAAAATTGTACTAAAGTACAGTACTTAAGTAAATGTACTTAGTTACTTTACACCACTGCGCGCACACACACACACACACACACACACACACACACACACACACACACACACACATGCGAGTGTATACATATACTATATATATATATATATATATATGTGTGTATATCAGCTTGTTTGGGCGGAAGGCGAGACGACCTGCCTCCATATGGCGCATGTTTCTCGTGCTCCGTGTCTTGTGCGTGTGTGTCTGCGTGCGTATACGTGTTACGTGTCTGCAGCGCGGAGGCTCACATTTACCGCGCTGCATGTGCTTGTTTTGTTTATTTTATCCTATTTTATTTTTTCTCTCTCGCCTGAGGGGGATTTCAGGCCAAGGCTGCCGTTTTTCGTTTTTTTTTACGCCGTAAATACACCCTTCCTCGCCGTGCCACGTCCTCGCCTCGAACGCTCCCCCCTCGCATTAATTCGTCATATTTGCGGGACGCGTCGCGTGATTGCAAGTGCAAGCTTTTGATTAGGGTGATCTTCTCAAAGTGATACGTGTCGAGGCCATACATAGCGGGAGAGAGGGATCTATAATACGAGGAGCGCCGCGTAGCGAGACGCCCTTCATCACAGACTCAGAGGCTGATGTTTTTGCTGATGTTTATGTTGCACACAAGCGGGGGGGCGGGGGAGGGCGGAGTGGAAAAGGAGAGCAAAAGGCGAGGGAGAGGACCCCGGGAAACCTAATAGTGAGGGATGGCTCCGCTTCGCGGGCCCCTATGGAGAAGAGAGACAGCCCTCCATCTCACTTATCTCGCTGTTTGCTCAATTTCCTCTGTGTACGGTGGTGCACCTGGGGTCTCGCCACTAGCCTCCAGACACTACCCCGAGCCCCCCGCTAGCCCCCCCACGAGATAATAGCCAATCCCGCTTCTCCCCACTCCAGAATCACACGGGGGGCCGAAAGACCTTGCGCTTTGTTTAACCCGTTTAGACCTGAGGCCGATTCTTACTATAATGTCTTCTAAATCCTAACAGTTTTCTGAAACACATAATGTTTCTATATCAGTGGTTCTCAAACGTTTGCATGTCAAGGACCCCCATCTCAAAATATTGTGTTCCAAGGACCCCCAGAAGCAAAGATTTGAGTTAAAAATGGCAAAAAGGCAAAAATAGCAGATCTACAAGCTCGTAGCGCGGCACTCGGTGCCGCGCTACGAGCTTGTATATCTGCTATTTTTTAATAGCCAAAGTGTAAAATAATGCATTTTGTTTTAGCTCAAATCTAAAAATGTCACAGCTGTGTTCCCGGTCTTGATGGGTTAAGATTTCCAATGAACAAAGCCGTGTCCCTGTGGCGACACGCCATTACGAAGCGGGCGGACTCATCGAGGCTCCTTTTTCCTTCCGACCGATGTCACAAAAACCAAAAGAAAAACTCCTCTTCGCTCCTAGATGAAGGCTGCGTACGAGGAGCTATCAAGCTAATGTACCAGGAGGGTGATTATACTTTGGAATGGAGAGATACATTGTGTGTGTGAGAGAGAGAGAGAGAGAGAGAGAGAGAGAGAGAGAGAGAGAGAGAGAGATGATGATGTGTCAATAATGTACATTAATAACCCCCCCCGATAGGCAGCATTGCTCATGCTTTCCATGTTATTAGCTGCTAATGGGCATTGTCCAAGTCGCACAGGGCGATGCTAACATCGGTAGCCAATTAAGCAGGTGATGGCTCTCGTGGCTTTTATCAATCAGTCTGACTTTTTTTTAAATATTTGTAATTATGAAAACACGACAGCCGCTCTTTTCTAATTATAAATGTTAGTTCCACTTTTCAGGTCTTATAGTACCTCTCTTCTTTTGAGCGCTTGGGACCACAAGCTACGAAAATGCTTGACAAAATGCTTGACGCTGATCGGTCCAGTGGTTCGCGACAGACAGATAGATAATAATATTCATTCTACAAACAGACAGACAGACAGACAGACAGACAGACAGACAGACAGACAGACAGTCAGACAGACAGACAGACAGACAGACAGACAGACAGACACACAATATTTCATTCTACAAACAGACAGACAGACAGACAGACAGACAGACAGACAGACAGACACATAATACTCATTCTACAAACAGACAAACACATAATATTCATTCTACAAACAGGCACACAGACAGACAGACAAACAGACAGACAGACAAACACATAATATTTATTCTACAAACAGACAAACATAATATTCATTCTACAAACAGACAAACATAATATTCATTCTACAAACAAACAGACAGACAAAAATAATATTCATTCTACAAACAGACAGACAAACACATACTATTCATTCTACAAACAGACAAACATAATATTCATTCTACAAACAGACAAACAATATTCATTCTACAAACAAACAGACAGACACAAATAATATTCATTCTACAAACAGACAGACACATACTATTCATTCTATAAACAGACAGACAAACACATAACATTCACTCTACAAACAGACAGAAAAACACATAATAGTCATTCTACAAACAGACAGTCAGACTAGCCTCGCACAGAGCCACGCTGTTTCACGGTTGAGTCAGATGGAAACATATAATTTTTTTTAAGATGAAGTATTTCTGTGTATTTTCCCTGTTATGTAGCTTCGTTTGACTCAGACGACCAGCGTTCATCCGTATTCATGACACCGGTCTGGCGTCTACAGTTTCGTGATTGATATCAAACTCTGATACGCCATGCTGCGCGTTTGCTGCTCTTCCTGTTGGCCTACTTGATCTCCTGTGTAGTTAAAGCTGTGCCTCCTCGCGGTGTCTGGGAGCAGCGTCTCTGTGCAGATAGATAGACAGATATAGCATGGCAGTCCCAAGGGCACGCTCCTTTCTGGTCAAGCAGGAAAGGAACCGCGGGGAGAATCGTTAGGAAATCCAAACCCTTAAAAAACCCGAGCACAAATCGATGGGCAGAGCTGCCTGTAAGGAGCGCGCCAAACCAAACAAGCGTTCGACTTCCCGATCGCCGCACTATCAACATTTCATCTTGATGTGACGGCGGCAACGTTCGGCGCGCTGTGGGAAAACCACTTGGGCCCTGTCCGTCAGGGCTTAGACATACGAGCTGCAGCACGGGGACCTTTTGGAAATCGAAAACAAACACACGCATGCATGCATGCGCACACATGCACCAGTGGTGGAAAAAAGGTACTCGCATGTTTTGCTTGAGTAAAAGTATCACTACTGCGATGTAAGAGTACAAAGGTATCGGTATCAAAATATACTTAAAGTACAAACGTAAAAGTTCTCATTGTGCATAATGTATAATGTCCCATTTCATGAGTTCAAAATGTATAAAAATCTTTTGAAAATAGCCGATCTACAAGCTCACAATGCGTCGCATGGCGACGCATTGTGAGCTTGTAGATCTGCTATTTTCAAATGGCCAAAATGTATATAGGGCCGAAGTGGTTATAGTGCGTTTTGCGATAATAGTCAAAGTACAGTTTTCAAAAAATTGTAGTGGAGTATAAGCGCAATATTTTCTTCGGAGATGCAGTGAAGTAAAAGTGCTGAAAACTGGAAATACTCCAATAAAGTAAAAAAATACAGCAAAATTGTACTTTTGTACATATTCACAATCAACCTATAGCTACTATCCAGCTCTGCCTCTTTTTCTGAACCGTTCTCCCTCCGTTTTTTCAACGCGCCTATACCTCCAAATGAATCAAATCTTATTAATATGTGGCATAACTTGTATTGGGCTTTCACCGTCTCCTGTTTCCGCACTCTCAAGTGCCAAATCAATGCAAAACTATTTTGCCCAGCACCTCCGGTAAAGGGCGAGTCATTACAGAGGACTTTTATCCCCCAGGTTGTCAGACAGAGAGAAAGGGCTGTTTGTGAGAGAGCTAGGGGGAGGGAGAGAGCACCGATGGGGGGGGGGATTGTGTTTGTTTTGTCTTAATAGTCTCCTCTCTAACTAACGCTCCTAAATGACAGATTAAACAGGGACTCTGGGTTGCTGTATAGGCACACCAGCGGAGGTGTTGCGGTAGATCTGGGAAAAAAAGCAGAGAGGGAGAGAGACAAGAGAGGTGCATGAGTGCGTCTATGCGTGCGTGTGTGTGTGCGCACGCACGTGTGTGCACGTGTGTGTGCAGTGGTGGAAAAGGTACTAAGATATTTGACTTAAGTACAAGTATCAATACTGCAATATAGAAATTCTCCGTTGAAAGTAAGAGTCTGGAATTCAAAATGTACTTGAGTAAAAGTACAAAAGTATATCAAAAAAGTATATCAAAATGTACTTAAAGTATCAAAAGTAAAAGTACTAAAATGTTTGATAATAGCAGATCTACAAGCTCACAACGCGTCGCGATGCATTGTGAGCTTGTAGATCTGCTATTTTCAAATAGTCGATGTATAAAATGTATGTTTCATAATATAATAATTGATAATTGCAAAGTAACTAGTAAGGTTTTCAAATAATTGTAGTGGAGTAAAAGTACAATATTTGCCTCTGAGAGAGACAATTGGAAATACTCCAGTAAAGTAAAAGTACCTCAACATTTTACTTGAATACTATGTACTTAGTTACTTTACACCACCGCACAAACACACACACACACACACACACACACACGCACACACGCACACACGCACGCACACGAATCCTAAAATCCCAAAACGAGGGAAAACCCTTTCAACATAACTGCTAGCTGTAGCTACACCTGCTGCATATTACAGTAACGATGCTTTCACTATAAACAAGGCCAGCCGGCCGGCCAGGTGGGGGGTATTACCGTCTGAAGCTTTTTAACAGCGCAGTAGTTATGTTTCTTTGGACGTAAATTGGTTTCAGACGCGTCTCCGGTGACCCGCCATTACGGCGGAAGTGAACGAGGGGGAATCTGAAAAACTCAACACAATCAAATTTGAGATCATAAAAAGGAAGGCCCTCCTCGAACAGATGGCGCCGGGGCTGTTTACACACAGCCAGTCTAACTGCTGTGGCATTAACCCTTTAAGACCGGGAACTCGCGCGTCTCTGTGTCAATTTTTTCAGATTTCTTTGGGCTGTTCAAAAATAGCAGATCTACAAGCTCATAGCGCGGCACCGAGTGCCGCGCTATGAGCTTGTAGATCTGCTATTTTATGAAAAACTAAATAAATTTGAGATGGGAGTCCACAGCCAAATACATATCATTTTGGGCGTCCTTGACGTGAAAAAAGTTTGAGAACCACTGACTATAGCGACATACTTTTTATCAAGAAACTGTTAGGATTTAGACGACATTTGTAGAATCCCCATGCAGAAGCAAAGATTTGAGTTAAAAAAAGTTTTGCACAAATTTCCACCATTTCTTCAAAAATGTGCAGATCTAAGATCTGCTATTTTTTGAATAGCTCAAAGAAATAAGAAAAATGACACACAGATGCGTTCCCGGTCTTAACGGGTTAAACCCCACCGCCACAGGTACGATATACTACAACAAACAATGACTCACATTACCGTGACTCACACACACACACACACACACACACACACACCACGGGATTTGTTGCAGTGTGCAATGTCGAGAGAAAGTCAAGAATGCTTGTTAGCTCTAATGGAGTGTATCTGGCGGTGTTGCATGAAAATAAGAAACGGTGACATTTGTTAGCGATGCTGAAGCGTTGGCGGCACACCCCCTTGTCTCTTAACGTCGGTATAGGTGTGTACAGGAAGTTACATTCCGCTGCTGAACGGAGACACTTTTTTTTACAGTGACACGAGGAGATGTCGAGTTTATTCGTCGTTTGGCTTGTTTGCCATACTTTGCGTATATGGTGCGTGTGTGTGTGTTTGTGTGTTTGTGTGTTTGAGTGCGTGCGTGCGTGTGCGTGTGCGTGCGTGCGTGCGTGCGTGCGTGCGTGCGTGCGTGCGTGCGTGTGTGTGTGTGTGTGTGTGTGGGGGTTAATGAATTTGACACAGGCTTGAGCCCCAAGTCACATGGGGGCCTATAAAGGTTAGATGAGCGAGTTTGTAACCGAATGGTTCCTGGTTCGATTCCCCGGACCCGCAGAAAAAAGAAAGGAAAAAAAAACACCACGGCCTGCAATTAGGAGGATAGCAAAAGACAAATGCAAAAGAAGTTGGCTAAATACTGTTCTGTCTCAGCTATTATGGGCAGTCTGTCTATCTGGAGAAGGCGATGTTTCATTTATCCTTGAGTGGCAAAAAAATTGAAAATAAATCAAATTCTCCTTCTACAGCACTGCCACCAAGGTTTGGAATAGTCTAACCCCATCCCTCAAAAAATGCAGTTCGCTGGGCTCATTTAAAACAGCCCTAAAAACTCACCTTTCAGGAAGCCTAAAAAAGGAGGTACTATTTTCCGGTTAGACAGTCGACCCCCCCCCCCCCCCCCCCCTCTTTTTGTACGTATAGCTTATTATTTTTTTCCCCGTTTTCTTTTTTGGTTTTTTTTGTACATAGTGTTATCTTTTTCTATATTTTTGTATTGATATTTGAACTGTGGTGCCACTATATATGACTATGAATTGAATACAAAGGACCTCATTGGAAACAAGACCGCAAGGACTTTTTTGAACGGACCTTTTAGACAAAGTATTTTAAATGTATACTGTGCTGTTTTACATTTTTTGCCTAATAAAATATTCAATCAATCAATCAATCAATGTGCGCGAGAGTGCGTGTGCGTGCGTGTGTGCGTGCGTGCGTGCACGTGTGTGTGTGTGTGTGTGTGTGTGTGTGTGTGTCATTGTACATGTTGTCTATATATCGCAGGCCTTCTGATTGTACTGATGGGGTGATACGGTCATCCTACAGTATATGTAATCACTGTGATTACATGCAAAGGATGATGTTTCATAAAGGCCGTCATGTCCTCAGGAGGAGTCTAGTGTTTAGCTATACAGCACAAAGTAAATGTGAGAGTGTTCGTTTAACTCTGAAAGTGTCAGTGGTGTAAAGTAACTAAGTACATTTACTCAAGTACTGTACTTTTTTCAAGTACAATTTTTAGATCCGCTATTCTCAAACATTTTAGTACTTTTACTTTTGGTACTTTAAGTACATTTTGATACCAGCACTTTTGTACTTTTACTCAAGTACATTTTGAATTCCAGACGTTTACTTGTAACGGAGTGCTTCTACATTGCAGTATTGATAATCTACTTAAGTAGAACATTTGAGTACTTTTTCCACCACTGGAAAGTGTAAAATGTTGCTTGTGGGGCATGGGTCTGCGAGGTGTGCCACCAAATGCGTTTGAATGCCATGGTTTTATCGGAGCCAGTGGGGTTTGTCACACCGAAAAACCTCCCCCGACCATAAATCCAATCTGTGATTACAGCAGAGAGGACGCTACGACGGCACGAATCCCCCCCCTCTCCGCTAGGCTGCTGGAGACTGGGGGCGGGGGGGGGGGGGGGGGGGAGAGTTATAAGTTGCTTTTTGAATTACTGCGTCATCCCAGAGAGAGCGATTTGAAAGTGACTAAAGATGGGGCGGTCATAACTAATGAATTATTATGCTGATGAACAGAGAGAGAGAACTCGAGTAAATTATGAAGAGCCCGGGGAAAGAGAGTGTGTACTGTAGTATCTATCAATAGTCGCCGAGCGTGTGTGTATGGTGGCTATCAATAGTTGCAGAGTGTGTGTAGCTATCAATTGTTTTGTGTGCGTGTGCGTGCGTGTGTGTTTGTGCGTGTGTGTACAGTAGCCATCAATTGTGGCAGAGCGTGTTTACTGTAGAGCTATCAATAGTTGCAGAGCGGTTGATAATGACAGTGATCAAATTATGATTTATTTCTCCGTTGCGCCCCGTGCCAAATCATAGTCAGCATTGGCTCCGAGTTAAAAGATGAAGCGGCACCTGTGTGTGTGTGTGTGTGTGTGTGTGTGTGTGTGTGTGTGTGTGTGTGTGTGTGTGTGTGTGTGTGTGTGTGTGTGTTTCATCATAGATATTTTGACTTTGGTATTATGGATTGTTTATCATTATCTAATCCTCTAATGGATGCCAGTTTCCAGAGGCACTGGAGTGTCACCGTTGATATTGACCCCCGCCCAAAAAACATGTCCTCTCTCCGTTTCTCCCCATAGCGCTGGCTCGGTGATTACATTAAAAATGTGGCGGAATATACAAGTGTGACTAATCCTCACTGGTGTTGAAAAGGACAGGCTGCCCTCTGAGGTGATATTGCACCTTTTGGGATAAACAAAAAAAAAAGAGACAAAGACATGCCTTGAAAGCGTGATCAGGCCTCTCTACCGGGGGCCAGATTCTCTCTGATGCTCGAGTTCTTAAAGCGCGCTTCAAAGCGAAGGTCCCCGGAGACGGGAATCAATTGATTCATTATTTATTACATACCGAACTACGCTGGGTGAAACAATGTCTTTTTTAAGCGCCTATTTATTGCGACCTCAAAGCTAAACTCCCGCGTGAGTTAAACGATGGCAGATTTTTTAGCCATCCGATCCTGTAGCATCCATTCTGAGTTTCTTTTCAACAGTTGTCCTCGCTATTACCCGCCAATAGGCTCTGTGCAGAGCAGCCATATTGGAAAGAAATTGGGCCTCGTCCTTACTTCCTTCACAGGTGTTACCAATGATACTAATGAAGGCTCTGTTCCATTTAGTGTAGCACAGTGGCTCTCAAACCTTTTCATTTCAAGGACTCCCGTAACTCTGAGAGTGTACAAATGGAACCAAATGGACCCGTACACACCCGTAAGGGGCCCTTCGGAACCCCCTCAAGGAACCATGAGGGTCCCTGGACCACACGTTGAGACCCACTGGTGTAGCAGAGTGTTTCCAGTGAGCCAACATGCAACAATATCAGCACGCTGACTCTGTTTGACCAAGAATGGAACAGAGCCTTCATTAGTATCATTGGTTAGGTTACACCTGGGAAGGAAGCACGACGAGGCCCAATTTCTTTCCAATATGGCTGCCGTGCGTAGAGCCTATTCTGCAAATGTAAAGAACTGCACATGTAGGACGAAGATCATTGCCTGCTGCTCGCATTTCTATGACTTGTTCAGCAACAAGAGAGGAGGAAGACACAGAGAGAGAGAGAGAGAGAGAGAGAGAGAGAGAGAGAGAGAGAGAGAGAGAGAGAGAGAGAGAGATGTTACACGGGAAAGACAAGTGGGAGAAATACTTTGGTACCACATGAATAAACATCAGCTCTTACTCTGACTCACCTGTCGGTAGGGGCCCGCCGCGTGGCGCTTGATGCTAATGCTGGGTGACAACGCGGCCCGATTGCTCATGGGGGCTATGCAGGGCGTCCCGTCAACATGGCAGGTAAACAGACTCAAACCAGGCAGCTCCTTCTCTCTCTCTCTCTCTCTCTCACACACACTTCTGCCATTATGCACACTCAGTCACAGTCACACGAACGACGGGGATTTTATGAATCTCGATATAATGCCATGCTAAAGGCGTCCATTTGCTTTGTTTCATCACATGTTAAAGGGATAGTTCGTCCCAAAAAATATTTTTTTCTATGGATTAGTCACCACATGGAGACTTGGATTCATGGATATTTTTAGTTTTTTGTCGCATTCCTAAGACAATAATTTGATGACCAGTGGACCGGTATGGCTGCGGTTCCGGTAGGAGACACAAGGGAGACTCTTTTGTGTCTCCTAGCGCAGTGGTTTTCAACCATTTTTGCGTCAAGGACCCCCAAATTGAGACACATTAGCCCAGGGACCCCCATTTTAATAAAAATATGCCAGGGACTCAACCATTTTGATTTCTCGGGGGAGAATCCCAATCTACACTGTAGTATTCATTCAGTGTTCATTTAACTCTGAGAGTTACAGACGGTTTGTGCAAAAATGGTTCTATTTGTGCACTCTCAGAGTTAGAGACGCACATGCGTCAATTTGTCTGGGGACCCCCTGGAACCCCCTCAAGGACCACTGGTGGTCCCCAGACCACTGGTTGAGAACTACTGTCCTAGCGGAACCGCCGCCGGTCATCAAATTATTGGCTTAGGAATGCGACAAAAAAACAAAAAAAAGTGAATCCATTCATCTCACATAATGGTTTACTATCTGGAACATCTGGGGTGTTGATTTAACTCTGAATGTGTAAGACAAATGGCCCTTTTCTTTCTTTCAAGGTGATTCAGAGTGTGGCTTTTGGTGACTTTGTGCCAAGTGCCTCTTAACTCCATCAGCACTCTCTCCCAGTCCTCATCTTGCAGTCTCTTTGAAGATGAATATAGATTATGACATATGTTGTAAAGGTAACATCCAACGAGCGGCCGTGAGGGAAAGAGATTAAAGGCGGAGACGGCGCGCCTCACACCCATCAGCCTGCAATCTGCGGTGCCACCGGACATCGCTGACCACCTCACATACGCAGTAGACTGGAACGTGCGTCCGGTCTCGTGTGAGGGCACTCTCCTGCAGAGCTGTGACGCTAAATTCATCAGTGGTGTGAAGTAACTAAGCACATTTACTCAAGTACTGTACTTAAAGAGCTGGTGCCATGTTTTTGCACTTTTTCTGTTTTTCATGTGTCTATGAGGTTGATAGAACTTCATTAAGCCCCCCGGTGGTGGTTTTATGGTGTTTTGTGTCTTCTCTGACTATTTTGAGTTTCTACCTGGAGACTGAAACCTTGAGGGTCAAACGTGCCAATAGAGAAACAGCGATGATTAAGTTTTAGGGGGGGGGGGGTCACTGAAAATCACGGCACCCCGTCTTTAAGTAGTTTTGAGGTATTTTTTACTTTATTGGAGTATTTCCGATTTTCAGTACTTTTACATCTACTCCGTTACATCTCAGAGGCAAATATTGTACTTTTACGCCACTACAATTATTTGAAAACTTGAGTTACTATAGTTACTTTGTAGATTTTGAGTTTATTACAAAACATACATTACTCACTTCAGCCCTTTGTATATTTTTGGCCATTTGAAAATGGCCGATCTACAAGTAGATTTACTTGTAGATCTGCTATTTTCAAAAGATGTTTTTTCTTTTTTTACTTGTGAAATGGGACATTTTGCATAATGACAATATTGTTGCGCTTTAACTCAAGTAAATTTTGAATTCCGCACTTTTTTTGAGTATCTCTCCATTGCAGTATTGATACTTAAGTAAAACATTTAAGTACTTTTTCCACCACCGAAATTCATAGTCCGACGCGCGATGGCGCCGCGCGGCGACTACGGCCGACCTACAAGCTCTCACACCGCGGCGCGATGGCGACAGGATGTGCGTCTTGCACATTGGCAATCTTCGATCCGCAACACCACCGCCGCCCACCTTCAGTTAAGGATCCAACGCGTACAGCATATATATATATGACACAGACTCCTCTGGTGCATGCAGACAGGATGATTCATGCCTTGACAAATGTATGTTCTGAACCTGCTGGGATTTCACGTGGAGCTGTTGTCAGGCTCCCACCGCAGACTAGAACGACTGCAGCAGACGCCGTCGTTAGATCATTTATACCCAAATAGACACTTATTAGACCGCGGACCCCCATTTGAAAAGATATGCCAGGGACCCCCCATAAGAGAATATTTTCACGGCTCTCTAGCAGTGATTTCAACCATTTTAATTTCAAGGACCCCCAGTTTGACATGCATTAGGCTACGGACCCCCATTTAATGGCATTTCTATCACTTGGACCGCAATTTATATTGTACAATCAATGTTAATTTAACTCTGAGAGTGTACACATGGAACCAAATGGACCCGTTAGGGTCCATTTGGTTCCATTTGTACACTCTCAGAGTTACAGACCCATAAGGGTCCATTTGGTCCCTGTCCATCATTTAGCTGGGGACCCCCTGGAACCCCCTCAAGTACCCCTGGGGGTCCTCGGACCCCACTTTGAGAACCAATGATTTACACAGAGTGAATTACTGTGGATAGTTTGGGGAGGTGACAGGTTAAGTATTAAATATCTCGGGGAGAATGCAATTAGTCTGAATGATGACCCATGATCAACTACTGGCATTATGCGTAAACCACATTACTGGAGGCACTGCTACGAGGGCGGCGGGGTTCTGTGGTGGAAAGTAACAAAGTACATTTACTTAAGTACTGTACTTAAGTACAATTCTGAGGTATTTGTACCTACTTTGCTTGAGTATTTCCAATTTCCAGTACTTTCACTTCTACTCCACTGCATTCTCAGGTCCAAATATTATACTATAGACGCAAGCCGTATAGAAGAAAGGGTCTGTCTGTCTGTCTGTCTGTCTGTCTTGTCAGTCCTACATCATCAAGTATGCAGTGGTGGAAAAAGTACTCAAATATCTTACTTAAGTAAAAGTATCAATATTGCAATGTAGAAGTACTCCGTTACAAGTAAAAGTATAGCCAATTGGAAATACTCCAGTAAAGTAAAAGTACCTCACAATTGTACTTAAGTACAGTACTTGAGTAAATGTACTTAGTTACTTTACACCACTGTAAGTATGCTATACTGACCGTCATAGCTGACTGATGTCACTGGCTGGTCTCATCCACATATTGGAGCCACACTGTTACCAATTCAGTGTTGCCAGATTCTGTGAGAGAAACAAGCAACCAGGTCTAGGAAAACCAGCCCAAAAGAAGCCACTACGGGCCACATGAGCACTTTAACATATACATAAGCTATTTGAAAATAGCTGATCTACAAGCTCACAACGCGTCGCGATGCGACGCGTTGTGAGCTTGTAGATCGGCTATTTTCAAATATTGCGGGGAAATTATTATGAGCAGATCTGGCAACCCTGGTTCTCATATGGAGCCCGACGTCGCCACGAATGAAAATGAAATACACACGCACACACACGCACACGCACACACACACACACACACACACACACACACACACACGCACACACACACACACACACACACGCACACGCACACAGAGGCTGGTTTTTCGATTCAAGTCCCCGTATCTGCAGTTTGTGCAACATACGTCATGGCACATTAAACAAGCACACATCTCTAAGCTACAATTCCAAGCAATTGTCTTTCGAAATATAGAGAATAGCTCATAATGCGTCGCGCCGCAACGCGTTGTGAGCTTGCAGATCGGCTATATTCACACAATTCCCCCCGTACAGCAAAGAACAGTATATATATAGGGTTTGGATGAAGTCATTGGCATGATGGTAAAAGTGATACGCAGCAACACGGGCAGCATGCAGCCCCGCCAGAGCCGATGAAAGGAAGGAATCGTGTAAAACGGGCGTCTATATTTAGCGGCGGGCGAGACGACATTCACTCGGGTCTCGTCGCACTCCAGGTGTTGTGTCGCGGGAGAGAGAGAGAGAGCGAGTGGCGGGGCCGGGTTGCGGGGGAAAAGCGTGGCCGCGCGGCTATATACTCTTAAACGGCACCTCTTGATTTATTTGGTAATCTAATTCGGCTTCTTATCGCCTTCCACGCTGCGGCCTGGACCATGAATAAAACAGAGATGTTATGGAAAGGTGTAAAAATGCACGGCGCGCGCCACACGGCGCAGCACGTGCGATCCTGCAAAAGCACACCAGAGACATTTAAATATTATCCAATTTCACGGTCGTGTTATGTTTTTTGGGGCTGAGAGATATGTAAGGGGGGGGGTATGAATATAGGTATGTCCCTGTCAGAGTGGGGGTTGGGGGGGGGTGGTGGGGGGGCAGTGGACTGGGGGGGTTGGGGGTCCCGCCGGTATCGTCATCAGGTGGTGGTTATACCTGCTCCCCGACCGTCATTACTACATGGGCGTCTGTATGGGCTCTGCTTGGCCCTCTATGCCTCCACCTTTCCTTCACACACACCCTCACCATGGGGGGGCCGGAGCCAGCCTCACAGATTACAGCCTTATAGAGCGCGCACGCGCGTGCGTGCGTGTGTGTGTGGAAAAAGTACTCACACTAAGTAAAATATAGAAACACTTTGTTACAAGGATTTCAAAATGTACTTGAGTAAAAGTACAAAAGTATTGGCATCAAAATGTAAAAGCTGCAAAAGTACTTAAAGTACCAAAAGTACTCATTATGCAGAATGTCCCATTGTACAACCGTCTTGTGAAAATAGCCGATCTACAAGCTCACAATGCGTCGCGATGCGACGCATTGTGAGCTTGTAGATCGGCTATTTTCAAATGGCCGAAATGTATATAGGGCTGAAGTGGTTAATGTATGTTTTATAATAATAACCAAAATTTACAAAGTAACTAGTAAGTTTTCAAATAATTGTAGTGGAGTAAAAGTACAATATTTGCCTCTGAGATGTAGTGGAGTAGACTTTAGAAGTAAAAGTATTGAAAATTGTTAATACTGTAAATAAATAATATAATATAGTAAAACATACCTCAAATTGTACTTAAGTACGGTACTTCAGTAAATGTACTTAGTTACTTTACACCACTGTGGAAAACAAGTACATTTTGTCTAGTCATTCCACCACATTAACGTTCCAACTAAACACAGTAAGTGACAAATTACGTCCGTGTTCAAGGCCACAGCTTATGGTGCGTTAATCAGCACATTTTTACATTTGTATGTATGTATTTAAAGAGGTGGTGCCATGGTTTTGCACTTTTTCTGTTTTTCATGTGTCTATCAGGTTGATAGAACTTCATTAAGCCCCCTGGTGGTGTTTTTATGGTGTTTTATGTCTTCTCTGACTATTTTGAGTTTCTTCCTGGAGGCTGAAACCTTGAGGGTCAAACGTGCCAATAGAAAAACAGCGCTTTAATGACACGGTAAAATTATACCCTCCCCCTCATTATCATAACACAACAGGTGTGGGCATGAGGAGGAGGAGGAGGGACTAGGACAGGTGGGTGGTGCTAAGGTGGTGGAGGAGGTGCTAAGGTGAGAACCAGGTATACTTAATGAACTGGAGGAGTGCCCACGTAAAAAACACTTTCTGTACACTTTTTTGACTTTTTTGATGATTATGTTTTAGGGGGGGGGGGGGGGGGGTGTTGTTTGAAATGAAAGGCTGGAAACATATCCGCCTCTGTGTACACTAGAGGACATCATGCTGTATAGCCTCCACTTCAGATGAACTCAGCATGGGGTCAGTGCCTGTGAGAACAGCGCCGGAGACCTGCATGAGAGCGACTTGGAGAAAGAAAATAATAGACAGGAGAACCAAGGCCGACTGGGGGGAGAGGGAGTGGGTGGACAATTTGATGATATTGCCCACTGATGTATGTGATGATGTGCCAGAGAGAGAGAGAGAGAGAGAGAGAGAGAGAGAGAGAGAGAGAGAGAGAGAGAGAGTTCTGAGAGTTCTGATCGTGGGTGTGTGTGGGTGTGTGTGTGTCCTGCAGATCTAAAATGGTGTAAGCGAATTAAGTAAATCTCTACTTTGCTGTCACATTCTATATAAATGTGAGACCACTTCAAACACAGGTTGAGTCCATCAAAACATGCTCAGACGCCAGCTATTGCCATATTTCAAGTTTCTATTTTCTCTCCGGATGTGACTCCTGTGTATTAGTATGCTAATTCAAGTGCATACGGCGCTGCTGTCTAATCTCGCTGTTGGATCATTTTTAGAAAACTACCTTTGTTTCATTATAGCTTTTGCACAAACGTAGAGCATAATGGAGTGGATAGAACTTTAAAGACTATAAAAGGCTGGGGGAAAAGCCTTCAGCGCTTAACTTGACATTTTCCATTACAGTTTGACAGCTTATCTTGCAAGTTTGAAAACATTGCCTCATATTCGTCTTAAGCATTTTGGTCCACATTGTGTCAACATCCAGCCTAGTAAGGTGTATTAGGTAACGTCCTTTTCAATGCTCTGTGATACCAGGGGTGGGCGACTTTGATGATGGAGAGGGCCACTATAATTCCACACTCACTCCAGAGAGACACATTGCATATACTGTCTCGCCGTATTTTAACTTTTTTTGAGTGGTGCCAACCACTCCTATACGTGACTTTGTCCGTGTCCGTGTGTGTGTGTCTGTCTGTATGTATGTTTGAGCGACCTCACCATGACCTCAACAGCTGCGGCTGATTGCAACACAAAGATGCAACCAGTTAAACTAATTACACACAAACAGGAGTGCAACACACACACACGCGCACACACACACACACACACACACACACACACACACATACACACACACACACACACACACACACACACTTTTGAGTAAAAATACTTAAACTGAGTAAAAATACTTAAAATTAGTAAAAATACGTAAAAGATGTTAAAATGAGTAAAAACACGTAAAGGCACCACTCTCTTCACACTGGGTGTGATTTTGCCATTCTATGTCACACAAAAGTAGCAAAAATAGCCGACCTACAAGCTCAAAACGCGTCGCAGCGCGACGCGTTTTGAGCTTGTAGATCTGCTATTTTTGAATTGGAATCCTGTTTTTCTTTTTGCTATTTTTGAATTGGAATCCTGAAAAGTAACATTTTCATTTTATTTCAAATGCATTTAGTCATACTTATGTTAACTTTGTGAACGTAAATACAAATACATTGGACATAAAAAAGACGATAGAATTTCAATACTAGTCATTGACTCATTGGCTGCCATTGACGCAGATCTGCGTTCTTTAAAAAAAAAAGTGTTTTCAAAATAAAAGTCTGGCAGTCTACTGTAGGAAAAAAAAAAAAGATGACAGCCAATGTGTTAAGCAGCAGCAGGGGGCGGAGCAGAGGCGATGATTGACAGGCAAAATCCCTCAACAGCGACACCCGCAGGCAGAGATTTATTTTTTCATTGCAGTTGAAAAAGGCTTTAGAAATGTGAGAGAAAAACACCTGCCATGGATCACTGGAGTGGAGTTAAAACTTTGTATACACGTTTGAAGGTCCATGACAAAGACTTTTAATGCGTGGTAAAACTGAATGTCATGAACTCCTTCTAACGCTATGGACCTGAGCTTACATTCAAGGCACCAACAACCCTCTCATCGGGAGCAGTTAGGGGTTCACTGTCTTGCTCATTGACACTTCGACAAGAAGCCAGGGATCGGGCCACGCAGCGATCAAACCAGGAACCTTCAGGATCCCAAAAAAAGGCCGCTCTGCATCGCGAGCCACTGCCACCGAACACGTCGAACCGCGGTTGTCCCGTTAAAGTTTCACACGAGAAGCTCTGGCGTAGAAGCATTTCTCTGAGGCTTCGAGGTTAACCCATTGAGACCTGAAGCCGATTCTACATGTCTCTCAAATCTCAACAGTATTCTGAAAAACGTATGTTTCTATATCAGTGGTGCTCAATCTTTTTCATGTTAAGGACCCCCAAAATGATATGTATTTGGCCGCAGACCCCCATCAAAATATTTTGTTCCAGGGACCCCCCAGAAGCAAAGATTTGAGTTAAAAATGTTCGCTTTAAAAATATATATATTCAAAGATTTGCACACATTTTCACGATTTTTCCAAAATAGCAGATATACAAGCTCGTAGCGCGGCACTCGGTGCCGCGCTACGAGCTTGTATATCTGCTATTTTTGAATAGCCCAAAGTGTAAAATAATGCATTTTTAGCTCAAATCTAAAAATGACACAGTTCCAGGTCTTAATGGGTTAAGATTCACCTCACATTATGTTTTGTGCTGTTCTCGACACAAGACCCGCTGACACGGCCCTTTCCGCTCTCATTTGGAAAGCCTTCATAGAGCATCAGGCCTCCGTTGTCCCTGGCTTCTCCTTGGCCTTCCGCCTCTTTCCCCCCCCGTTTCCCCGAATCAGCTCCATTTCGGTCTCTATCCGCTGCCCGCGAGGGCTCCCAGTCGCTCATTCCACTCCGGGCCCGAGCCGAAAGGATCGATGAGCGACTGCGCCTCTTACTGTAATCACTGACCCGTTCCCCAGCCACTATTTGGCCCCCCTGACCTCCCTCTTCCCCCCCGGGGGCGGCCCCTGAGCACAGAGCTTTATTCCTGCAGTGCCCCGGGGTCCAAGAGGTCACAGTGATCCATGTTCGCCAGGCCCCCTGTGCCACCTCAAACTCCCAAAGTCGTGGACGGTTACATTTTCTCTCCCCCATTATCATTATCACCGTTCTCTTTCTTTGTCCGATTTGTTTCTCGAATACTGTCCTTTAGCACTGACTCGCTCTGTTATTTGCACGTGATCAGATCTGATTTGGGTGTTCAACCCATGTAAGACCGGGGAACGCATCTGTGTCATTTTAAGATGTCTTTGGGCTATTCAAAAGTAGCAGATCTACAAGCTCGTAGCGCGGCACCGAGTGCCGCGCTACGAGCTTGTAGATCTGCTACTTTTGAAAAATCGTGAAAATGTGTGCAAATCTTATATACATTTTAACTCAAATCTTTGCTTCTGGGTGTCCATGGAACAAAATATTTTGAGATGAGGGGGGGGTCCACGGACAAATACATATCATTTTGGCAGTAGTAGCAACATAAGCAAAAAAAAAAATGTTAGGATTTAGAAGACATTTGTAGAATCCCCCAGAAGCAAAGATTTGAGTTGCAAATTTTCACTTTGAAAAATATGTATATTCACAATTTGCACACAGATCTCTCAAAAAAAGAGCAGATCTACAAGCTCATAGCTTGCATATCTGCTATTTTTCAACAGCCAAAGAAATCTAAAAATGACAAACAGATGCGTTCCTGGTCTTAATGGGTGAAACATCGTCTATATACCCATCTGGCTTGCTGTGGCAAATAGCCTCGGCACCCAGACTTTTATTCTTTCCGCTCGCGCCCCAGACCGGAGCGGCTCTCGTACACATGCAGAGAGAGCGTGATGTGCAAAAGGTAAGTTCAAAGTGGTGGGCTGAATTATTATTCTTTGATACAATGAGTCTATGGAGACCAGGATGAAAGGCCAGCGGTTAAACTGTCATCACGTCTGAGATAGTTTCATAATCTGTCTGAACAGCTGCTTTATGTTGCCGCGGAGGCAAGCTCCATCCTTGGAGAGATTCAAGTATCTAGGCTACATACCTGAGGGTTGTTTTCATAGTTCATAACTTAGTAGGTAGTCCAGATAGCTGTCGCCATGGTAACGCAGCATCCGCGGTTGCAGCATAGCATCTCTCTCTCTCTCTCTCTCTCTCTCTCTCTACCCGGTCATCTTTGTCTAAGAGCAAACGGCTACGACGCATTTTTTTTCCAGACCATCTGGCTCCCGTACGAAAGAGTACTGTTAACGATGTCTGAGTTGTGGGATAAAAGACGAGCCGTTTATCCAATTAACCCATTAAGACCTGAGGCCGCTTCTAAAAACAAATCTAAATCCTGACAGTTTTTCGGAAAAAAATATAAAAAAATAATTGTCACGATTTTTCAAAAATAGCAGATCTACAAGCTCATAGCGCGGCACTCGGTGCCGCGCTATGAGCTTGTAGATCTGCTATTTTTGAATAGCCAAAGACATCTAAAGTGACACAGATGCGTTCCAGGTATCAATGGGTTAAGACCGGGAACGCATCTGTGTGTAACCACGTCAACCATTATTTTATGCATTGGCTATTCGAAAAATAGCAGATATACAAGCTCATAGCGCGGCACCGAGTGCCGCGCTATGAGCTTGTAGATCTGCTATTTAAAAAAAAATAATTTAAGAGTCCTTCCGGAAAAGCGCTCATCATCGCTCAACATCATGCGGAAGTCAGAGGATGCATTGCACAGTCTAGCTAATTAGGCGTTACCATTGTCACATGCGGCTTTACTTATGGGAAAGCTGTGGGAGAGATTGACACAACATCACCACCCCCACCAGTGGTGGTAAAAGTACTCGCATCTTGTACTTAAGTAAAAGTATCAATACTGCATTGTAGAAATACTCTGTTACAAGTGAAAGTGTGGAATTCAAAATGTGCTTGAGTCAAAGTATTGGCATCAAAATGTACTTAAAGTACCAACAGCAAAAGTACTCATTATGCAGAATGTGCCATTTCAAGTTTAGTATACTGTACAAAACTTTTGAAAATAGACGATCTACAGGCTCACAATGCGTCGCATCGCGACGCATTGTGAGCTTGTAGATCGGCTATTTTCAAATGGCCGAACTGTATATAGAGCTGAAGTGGTTAATGTATGTTTTGTAATAATAATCAAAATCTACAAAGTAACTAGTAACTAAAGTTTTCAAATAAATGTAGAAGATTGCACGTCATATAAGAACTGTGTTACAAAAATAAACAAACGTTTATGATATTGTTACATACAATGGAGGAAAAAAAAGAAAATTCGTACCCTTTTGGATACATTTCTACTTTTTCACCGTCTGATTTGTTTATTTCTGGAACACAGTTCTTATATGACGCGACCTAAGATTCCCCTAGGGCATTTTCAAGAGAAAAAATAACACCGTGCAGGGGGGATAGCGCCCTCTAGCAACAGTGACATCAGACTTCGGTGCTCTATACATAAACCCATGTTGGGGGGTGTCACTGATGATGTCACATTCTGACATCATAGCTCTGTGAAATCACAAGCTCACGGATCGACTTCAAACTCCCTCGTGCATATTGCAGAGGACCTAAGGGTCAGAGTCAGTGTTGCCAGATTATGTGAGAGAAACAAGCAACCAGGTCTAGGAAAACCGGCCCAAAAGAAGCGACTATGGGACACATGAGCACTTTAACATATACATCAGCTATTTGAAAATAGCAGATCTACAAGCTCACAACGCGTCGCGATGCGACGCGTTGTGAGCTTGTAGATTATAACAAGCAGATCTGGCAACCCTGACAAGGTCCATAGAGTTGAAAATAATAGAGAGGGCACCAGATATCGCGTCCCACTCCCATCGAGTTGCTCACCCAGTGCATGAGGCCAATTCACCCCTTCTTCTGAGCTGTGAAGTGTGATGGGCGAGGCCTATTTGGGGCCACTGTGACACGTTTTGCGTCACATCAGTGACGTCACCCGTGCGCAAACTTGTGCGCAAGCTCGTGAGGCGAGCCCATTGGTCGAAACCGTTTTCGCTCTTTCATGTACAGTGGCCCCAGCCATTTTGAGCTGCAGTACCTATGAATGGCCACTGGGTTCTGGGGGCTTGTGAATGCAGTGAATAAAGCCTATAGACAATATTCACACGGCGGCCATGTTGCCATTAAGTCAATGAAATGCCACCCCAGTTGCCACAGCAACGCAATGTTAAATTCCAAAATGGCCGCTGTGTGAATATGGACTATTGACCGGTGCCCGACCGGTCGAGTGTCATAACATTGCATAATATTGTATCTGCAACAACATCCAGTTCAAACACACAAAATATTCAAGCCCCGGAACTGAGCAAATTTGTTTCTTTCTATTTTTTTAACAAAAATAAATGAAGTGTAAGGGGGTAAACCCACTTAGTAATGGGTAAATAATTCATGGCTTAGCTGTAAAAATATTTTCATTTCATTTTGAGGGAAAACAAACCCAAACCAGTGCCAGCCAAGTTGCCCGGGGGAGCGATTTGTGTTTACATGCTCTTGCCTGTGTCGTCTTGGAAAGAATAAAAGAATACAGAAAGAGAAATGAAAACATGGATGATTAAAAACAGGCAGTGGAGCAAATAAACAATCCAGCTAGGGATAGGTTTTTTATTTTGGGCTGGGTTTGGCAGACAAGACCAGAGGGGGAAAAAGTACTCAAATTCTTTACTTATAAGTAAAAGCACCAATACTTCAATATAGCAATACTCTGTTACAAGTAAAAGTCCAGAATTAAACTTGAGTAAAAGTACACATGTATTGGCATTAAAATGTACTTAAAGTACCAAAAGTAAAAGTACAAGAATATTTGAAAATAGCAGATCTACAAGCTCACATTGGCTATTTTCTAATAGACTAGCTATAAAATATGGCTAGTGGTTAATTTATGTTTTATAATTGAATAATTTATATCTGCAAAGTAACTAGTAACTCACGTTTTCAAACAATTGTAGTGGAGTAAAAGAACAATATGTGCCGCTGAGAGATGTAGAAGTAAAGTACAAATTCCTCAAAATTGTACTTAAGTACCGTACTTAAGTAAATGTACTTAGTTACTTTCCACCACTGACGAGACGAGCCTAACCCCGGAACAACACACAAAAGGCAAAGGAGGACAGATCCGGAGTGTGCGTTGAACTCGGAGTAGAAATGGACCCATACGGGTCCACGGTATTTTGCTGTGGAGGATGGTGATATTGAGACAGTCAGAGGGACTCCGCAGTGTCCCAGAAAAGCATGGGGGGAACTTACAGTATATACGTGGCTAACCGCAAACTGTGCTGTCACAGTCATTCCACCGTTTCAAACACAAAGAAGGAAATATGTAGACAGGAATTCTAGCTATACAGCAGCCGCTTTTGTGCACACTCACTCTCTCGCTCTCTCTTTCTGAGCCTTTAACCCTTTAAGACCGGGAACGCATCTGTGTGTCATTTTTTAGATGTCTTTGGGCTATTCAAAAATAGCAGATCTACAAGCTCATAGCGCGGCACCGAGTGCCGCGCTATGAGCTTGCAGATCTGCTATTTATTTTTTGAAATTATGAAAATGTGTGCAAATCTTTGAATATATATTTTTCAAAGCGAACATTTTTAACTCGAATCTTTGCTTCCGGGGGATTCTACAAATGTCTTCTAAATCCTAATAGTATTTTTTTTTTTTAAACTTACGTATAATATCAGTGGTTCTACAAACATGTTCATGTCAAGGACCCCCCAAAATGGCCGCAGACCCCCCCATCTCAAAATGTTTTGTTCATTTTCAAGATTTTTTCAAAAACAGCAGATGTAGAAGGCACTCGGTGCCGCGCTATGAGCTTGTAGATCTGCTATTTTTTGAATAGCCCAAGACATAACAAATGACCCAGATGCGTTCCCGGTCTTAAAGGGTTAACATGGACATAATAGTCTGCTCTCTACGCTGCACTGCAAAATCCTCAGTGTTAAAGCGCGGTTTACCTCCCTTTTTTTTTGGTCAATATTTTTCACATTTTGTGAATTCATACGTGCATTCCCGGTCCTAATCCCCTTTGTCCATACTCTCTGAGTTAAACATGCATAAATGAACCCTGCAGCATTCACCTTTCCCATGCGAGTGTGAGCAGTAGTCACTGTTTAGAGGACCCACAGTGGACGGAACTTTTAAACAGAACCACTGGGATCGTTCTATTGTTCCATTACAAAGTCGCCTCATGAATACTGTATCGGAAAACACTGGCGTTGTTTCCTTTTTGGGCTCATTTCCTTCATCTAACCCCTACCACACATTATCATCAGTGGTGTAAAGTATCTAAGTACATTTACTCAAGTACTGTACTTAAGTACAATTTTGAGGTACTTTTACTTTACTGGAGTAGTTCCTACTGTCTTTACTTTTACTTCTACTCCACTACACCTCAGAGGCAAATGGTGTACTTTTACTCCACTACAATTATTTGAAAACTTGAGTAACTAGTTACTTTGCAGATATAAATATATTACATTATAAAACATATATTAACCACTTCAGCCCTATTTTATACCTAGGCTATTTGAAAATAGCCGATCTACAAGCGTTGTGAGCTTGTAGATCTGCTGTTTTCAAACATTTCAGTACTTTTACTTTTGGTACTTTAAGTACATTTTGATACCAATACATTTGTACTTTTACTCAAGTACATTTTTTATTCTTTTACTTGTAACAGAGTACTTCTAAATTGCAGTATTGACACTTTTACTTAAGTAAAACATTTGAGTACTTTTTCCACCACTGATAGATAGATAGATAGATAGATAGATAGATAGATAGATAGATAGATAGATAGATAGATAGAACCCGATGAGCCAATTGGCTCCTTGCATGGTTGCCTCCATTGTCAGTGTGTGTGTGAATGGCTGAAGTTAATGTGCATTGTAAAGTGCTTTGGATAAATGCATTATAGCAAAGCGGACCATTTAACAATTACTTTCTGTCTGGATGTGGTGCTAAAATACTGCTGTGGTTACGGGCTAGTTGATACACAATATTTGTCATTTGAAAAGTTTTGCGATGATCACTTTAAAATCAAGCAATTTTTCCGCCGGTGTGCACACTTGCATTGGAATGCTAATTACCCACAAACTTGCTGACAGTTATTACCTACTTCGCTGCCGAAATTATCCCCACGCTACTTTTGAATTCAAAGAGATGTGTCAACATCACGTTTTCAGTGTGAAACTGAATTGGATCCTAGCAGAAAGTAATTTGAGTCTAACCCATTGAGACCTGGAACTGTCTCATTTTTTGATTTGAGCTAAAAAGCATTATTTTACACTTTGGCTATTCAAAAATAGCAGATATACAAGCTCATAGCGCGGCACCGAGTGCCGCGCTATGAGCTTGTAGATCTGCTATTTTTGAAAAATCGTGAAAATGTGTGCAAATCTTCTGAATATATATATTTTTAAAGCGAACATTTTTAACTCAAATCTTTGCTTCTGGGGGGTCCCTGGAACTAAATATTTTTATGGGGGTCTGCGGCCAAATGCATATCATTTTGGGGGTCCTTGACATGAAAAAGATTGAGCACCACTGATATAGAAACAAACGTTTTTCAGAAAACTGTTGAGATTTAGGAGACATGTAGAATCGGCTTCAGGTGGGACCATGAACTGACAATTTGTTCCTGGTCTCGGACAGGGACAAATTGCAGGTCTAAAAATTCTTCGGCACTGAGCTCAGCCATATTTGCACTTGGCTTTCCAATAACAAGCTGTCATTACACCTGGGAAAAACAGAATCCCTACTATTTGGGTCCAACACCAACCTCATAGGTTCTTGGGCTTTGCGATCAGAGTCGGTGACAATGTATAGTCACGAGCAAAGATGAAGTTGTATTTTGGATGACACACTTTCCAGTGACGAAACATAAGTGCTCCCGAACATCAATGAAAGAAGATTTTTGGCCAGGATCTCCTCGTCTATCAATAGGAGTGCCCATTGCTTGCACCAAGCCACTTAAGACTAAATTGCAGACCTCCCAAAATAAGCTTGTGAGATTGATTCTCAACTTGCGCCACTTCACCAGGCTAGGATGGCTCAAGGTGGAAGAAAGAGTCTCCCAGCTCTCAATTGATTGATTGATGGTCTTTATTTAGTAAGACATGAGAACAACAGTACATGGAAGGGGGGGGGGTTAGGTTAGGACTTTGACAGGGTCCATTTTCGAATTGCAGCCTCCTGAAGGTGTTTCTTTAGGGCATTTTTGAAAGTGAGTAGGGTTTTACACTCCTTTACTCCTTTTGGCAGGGCATTCCACATTTTTGTTGAATAGCATGAGAACGAGTTCATTCCCTTTGTTGAGCCAAATCTGGGTTGAACATGATCCGTGGAGCTGCCTCTGGTGTTATGATCGTGAACTTCATTTGCGTTTTGGGAGTATTTTGACAAATACAGGGGGATCCCAATGTTCTGGCGTATCTTGTAGACCAGGCCCATAGCAAGTTGCTGTACTCTCTCCTCAACCCTGAGCCATCCAACCCTAGCAAAGTGAGCAGGGGTTAGATGGGTTGTGTGTTTGAGGCCAAGAAGTAGCCTTACTAGTTTGTTTTGGCATGTTTGGACCCTTGTTGCCTTGGTGGTGTTGTGATACCATGAGGAGCAATGCGGTCTGGTTTTTCAAGATACTCCAAGGTAGAAGTTTTCAAGTACGTGTTGAACAACTCCAAAGTAGGGGATGCTCTTAGGTACTCCGCCGGGGGGAGTTCCGCTGACCTTGCCCACCCCCCTGCCCAGTTCAATTCGCTTAAGGGTAAAAATGTATCACGCTGCCACAACTCAGTGAAATGCTCTACCAACAGCCCTGAAAAGTTCTAACTTCCCCACTAGGGTTCCCCACAAGTAAAAGTCCGGAATTCAAAATTTACTTGAGTAAAAGTACAAAAGTATTGGTATCAAAAGGTACTTAAAGCACCTAAAGTAAAAGTACTCATTGTGCAGAATGTCAAATGGACCCCCCTAATGGGTCCATTTGGTTCCATTTGTACACTCTATGAGTTAAATTAACATTGATTTGACTAAATAAATGGGTGTCCCAGGGATAGAAATCCATTAAACGGGGGTCCGTAGCCCTAATGCATGTCAAACTGGGGGCCCTTGAAATTAAAATGGTTGAAGATCACTGCTAGAGCCGTAAAAAATCTTCTTCTTATGGGGGTCCTTGGCATATCTTTTCAAATGGGGGTCCGCGGGCTAATAAGTGTCAATTTGGACATGAAAAGGTTTGAGAACCACTGACATAGAGTAAAGGCTACCTTTGGACCAAGTACAGTATTTCATGCAGACTCACAACTTGTTATTCCTCACACACACACACACACACACACACACACACACACACACACACACACACACACACACACACACACACACACACACACACACACACACACACACACACACACACACACACACACACACACACACACACACACACACACACACACACACACACGCTGTACTAAAGGCTGGGTCTAAAAGACACAGGATCAAAATCTTATGTGAGTTTTTTTTTCTTTCTTTTTTTTTGCCAGGTACAATTTGACAGCCGTGACACGAACAAGGTTACCATAGACAACCGAACAGAATTTAGCACTTGAAATTCCACGGTCGATCTGTGTGTGTGCGTGTGCGTGTGCGTGCGTGTGTGTGTGTGCGTGCGTGTGTGTGTGCGTGTGAGTGTGAGTGTGAGAGAGAGACAGAGACAGACAGACAGACAGACAGAGAAACAGAGAGAAAAAGAGAGATAGAAGGCTCTGTGTGCATGAGTTGTGTGCGTGTGCATGTGTGTGAAGTGTTTTCAATGGAGGGGAACGAAAATTTCTCCCACCGGTGCAGGAGGACAATACGGTACAGAGTATAGAGCAGAAATCATTCCCAAGTCCATCCCCAATTACTGCTTTCGTTACCGCAAATACAGTCGCGTCACACGTGCACGTACACGTGCACGAGCACAGCGTCAGGCGGCGGTATCGTACTGTAGGTCTATAGATGTACAGTATGTGTACCGCCTGACAGCTCCGCGCGATACTCTTTTAACCCATTAAGACCGGGAACGCATCTGTGTAACCATTATTTTAGACTTTGACCTGTAGATCTGATGTTTCTGAAAAATCTTATTTTTTTAAGCTAACGTTTTTTACTCAAATCTTTGCTTCTGGGGGGTCCCTGGAGCAATATATTTTGAGCTGGGGGTCCTCGGCCAAATACATATCAGTTTGGGGGTTCTTGACATGAAACAGTTTGAGAACCACTGATATAGAAATATACGTTTTTTTCTAAAAACTGATTTAGAAGACATTTGTAGAATCCCCCAGAAGCAAAGATTTGAGTAAAATAAATTTGCTTAAAAAAAAAAATATATATATATATATATATATATATATATATATATATATTCAAAGATTTGCACACATTGTCATGCTTTTTTCAAAAATAGCAGATCTACAAGCTCGTAGCGCGGCACTCGGTGCCGCGCTACGAGCTTGTAGATCTGCTATTTTTGAACAGCCCAAAGTATAAAATAATGGTTCAAGTGGTTATACACAGATGCGTTCGCCGCCGGTCTTAAAGGGTTAATCCGCTGCAACATCGGCCTGCCTTTGAACACCTCTCCGCTCCCACTCATCCTCACCTGACAAGACAACACCAAGGCTCTTTTGCGTGTTTGTGCGGCACCGCAAAGCATTGTGGGTTATTTTTGGATCCCGTCGGGTCGGGAGGAGAGGGCCCTCTCTCTCTCTTCTCCACGTCCTCCTCACTCCTAATCACTTGTGATCGCTCGTCACATTTCTAACGGAAATTCTGTTCACAATGCCACAGCTTGACACAGACAACAACCGAGGCTCCGCGTGCCTCTTTCAACGCAGAGTGACGAGAGAGTGGGAGGGAGAATGTGTGTGTGTGTGTGCGTGTGTGCGTGTGTGTGTGTGTGTGTGTGTGGGCGGGGGTATTGTCAAATCAAATTGTTTCTACATTTCATCTCCTTGGCTTCTCATCTATTCATGTGATTATCTGCATCTCTGATGGTGTGTGTGTGTGTGTGTGTGTGTGTGTGTGTGTGTGTGTGTGTGTGTGTGTGTGTGTGTGTGTGTGTGTGTGTGTGTGTGAGAGCGTGTTTGTGTGTGTGTGTGTGTGTGTGTGTGTGTGTGTGTGTGTGTGTGTGTGAGTGGCAACCGCTCATGTGAGGAGAGAGGCAGCTTGCTGTGTTGGGGGCTGAAGAAGGGGGGGGGGGTTGTTCAAAAACCCAGCCTATGGGGGATATTGTGTGCAAAATACAGACGTTAGCTATGGCTCGACTACTTTGCCTATTGTTATCAACACTCTTTGGCCACGAGAAGTGAGGTCTCGGGGTTTGACTTGACAAGAGAGAAACAGAATGATAAATTGTCCTACCAGCTTTCAACCGGCATCCCCCCCCCTTCCTTTCCGCCCCCCCCCGCGCCCTATCCCCCGCTGCAGATAACACACAAAAACAGCAGATTACAAAGTAATACACGGACAGCTACACAATGAGGCGGAGAGATATAGAGGAGTCCATGCACCGCCCCTGTCTCCTCCTCCACCAGCGGCAACACGGGGGGAAAGAAGGCCATGAATTAACCCATTAAGACCTGAAGCCGATTCTACATGTCTCCTAAATCTCAACAGTATTCTGAAAAACGTATGTTTCTATATCAGTGGTGCTCAAACTTTTTCATGTCAAGGACCCCCAAAATGATATGTATTTGGCCGCGGACCCCATCAAAATATTTTGTTCCAGGGACCCCCAGAAACAAAGATTTGAGTTAAAAATGTTCGCTTTAAAAATATATATATTTTAAAGATTTGCACACATTTTCACGATTTTTCAAAAATAGCAGATCTACAAGCTCATAGCGCGGCACTCGGTGCCGCGCTATGAGCTTGTAGATCTGCTATTTTTGAATAGCCCAAAGTGTAAAATAATGCTTTTTAGCTCAAATCTAAAAATGACACAGTTCCAGGTCTTAATGGGTTAATAAGGTGAAAAAAGACAGTGCTAACCGAGGTCCTCTCCGTACAAAGTGATTTTAGAGCGATCGCGGACGGATGTGCGGGAGAGCTGAGGAGAGAAAGAGAGAGCGACGGGTGTAGCTGAAATATGCATAACGGACGTGATTAATCTGCTCGGAGGTTGTGATGTGCTGTAAAGTATTGGCTCAGAGAGTCACTTAGAGGTGAGCGATGTGTGAAGGTAAACGCTCATTCAAAGACTCCGTACTTTAGATAATCCCGGGCCTTTTAGAGCGCTCGTTTTGTTCGGGGCTGTCGTAGGTTATGTTCATGCTAATTAGCACGGGGCTAACAAAGACGTAGACTTTTTTGGATCTTCGGCAGACTGACTGACAATGGGGCTAGTTTGACTAGGGCAGCAATTAACCCATTAAGACCGGAGAACACATCTATGTGTCATATATTTTGCTACATAGATGTGTTGGTGGAAAATCGCTCGTATAATTATATGACCTAAATACTCGTATCTTTTTAAAATGTCTCCCCGATTTTTTGTCAACGTAGACCAAGTGGTTCTCATCCTGTGGGTTGGGACCCCAGCGTGGGGTCCTCACATGATTTTTTTGGGGGTGACAGTGAAGTGACAATTTAAGGACTTTTAAGACCTTTTTGATACCCAAAATGTTTTACCACGACAGCATCAAAAGTAATCAACAAACGTAGTATAAAAACTAGTCAAACAATGGCCAAATTGTCAAATAATATAAGAAAGAGGTAAAACATTTGAAAATAGCAGATCTACAAGCTCACAACGCCTCGCGTTGCGAGGCGTTGTGAGCTTGTTGATCTGCTATTTTCACAATATTTATCTGGGGGGGGGGTCCCCGGTTCAAATATGATTATTTTGGGGGGTCGAGTAGAGAGCCCTGTCTGTCTGGGAAGCAGAGGGTCCCAGGTTCCCAGCTCAATGTGTCACATTGCGTCGAGCTTGTAGAACTGCTGTCTTCAAATAGCCGATAAAGAGGTTAAACGGACCTCCCTGGAACCCCCTCAAGGACCCCTGGTGGTCCCTGGACCCCACTTTCGCTATTTACCCCCTGCTGGCTGCAGAAGCAATAACTCTCTATTCGAGCTCATGGGTTTTTTGGCCAGACTTTACAGTTGACTTTTCTACCTTTTCTAAAAAGTGTTACAAATACTTTATGTTTTCAGCCGCTAATTTAAAGTCTTCTTTCATTTACCATGATATGCGTTTAGTAAATGATAGGGCTTCTACTGGTTCTACCAAGTGAAGATCCGCCCTCGCTGCGGTAGCAGTCGTTTCCGGTTTCTTTTCGGGACCCAAAGTTAAAAAATGGCGGATTTAAATTTGCTGAAAAGTGGCTTCAAAACAGCCTGTAGAAACCATTGGGGCTCCCTTTGTCCATATTTTTTTTTACTCTACAGTATGTGTGATGATGAGAACTCACCTTTCCTGGGCTGGGTGGTGGGCGTCGGCATCGCCTTCTTCCTCAGTAGCTGCTGCTGCGGGCCCTCATCTCCATGGCTCCGCCCATCATCTATGTGGCTCCGCCCATCATCTAAATTGCTCCGCCCATCGTGTCCATTAGGGTTATTAGAGTTAACTAAAACTAACAACATAAAGAAAATTAATTGATGAAAAATAATGCCCACCACCGCAAAGGTTGTGGGTTCAAATCCACCGTAATGCATCCGTGATGCAAAAAAAAAAAAAAAAAACGCAAAACTATAATAACCTTGGTGCCCATGGCTCCGCCCATCATATCCATGGCTCCGCCCATCATATCCATGGCTCCGCCCATCATATCCAGGTGAGGAGGGCGTGTCCACACGGGGTAGCCCAGGTACTGGTGGGCGTGGCAGCCCCGCCCCCTCGCGGTGCAACTGCAAACCCAGAGCGCAACGGCTGCAACACGTCTGTAGGGGGCAACACACATGACGTGGACAGTTCAGAAACCTGCGGCGACATCATCGGTAGGCGTGGGTTTTTTCAAACGAGAGTGTTAACTTTTTCCTTTTGATTTTATGCGAGGACAAAGGCTTCCCCATCGATGATGTCATTGGTAGGCAGTCAGGTTTATGAGCTGTCCACAGTCCACTAATGAGACACAGGGGAGACTCTCCTTTCCCGGCGTTTCACCCAGGTCAACGTGGTTTTGAGGTTTCTGTGAGGTTAGGGTTAGGTTTAGGCATCGTTTTTTTTTTTAAAGGGTTTAGGTGAAACCGGGGTCGATATAGCCTGGTAAACCCCTCCCTCCGGATATCTCATTTCCATTTGATATCAGGAGTGAGTCTGGCATGGAGGGCTGTCAGGGCTATCTGGCCCTTTCTAAAGTCCCCCTGACCACCAGACAACGTGACGTTGTCTGGTGGTCAGGGAAACAAACTGCTGATTGGCTGAAGGGGAAATCGTGAAAATGTGTGCAAATCTTTGAATATATTTCTATGTTTTCTTTTTTAATGCGAGCATTTTGAACTCAAATCTTTGCTTCGGTTTCTTTTTTTTTGTTGAAAAAAAAAAACGTATGTTGCTATATATATATATCAATGGTTCTCAAACTTTATCATGTCAAGGACCCCCACACTTATATTGTATTTGGCCGTGGGGCCCCATCTGAAAATATTTAGTTCCAGGGACCCCCAGGAGCAAAGATTTGAGTAAAAATAAAATATATATATATAAATTCAAAGATTTGCACACATTTTCACAATTTTCTTCCTCAAAAACAGCAGATCTACAAGCTCATAGCGCGGCACCGAGTGCCGCGCTATGAGCTTGTATATCTGCTATATATCTGCTATCTGAGCTTGTATATCTGCTATTTTTGAATAGCCCAAAGAAATCTCAAAATGACACCGATTTTATAAGTCACCCAGTAAAGTACTGTAACTCGTAGCACTTTTTGTCTCGCTTTAGTCCGCGGCAAAACAATGGCGAGGTCTCACTCAGCCAGGTATTATTTCTTTGGCAGGTGAGTAAAAAAAACAACAACAACATTGTTCTTGTGTTTGTTTAACCTCTGTGCAGGCTCAACATTGAACAACAGAGATTATAACAGCCCATGTCTTGCAGCAGAAATAGCATGGAACAAAAGACACGTTTCTGGCTAATTAAAGAATTGGCACACATCAAGAACAAAGTTTGCTGTTAGCTCTGGAGGTGGCAATACCACCCGGTGCCTACGGCACTAATTAATCTTTTGAGACTGTTCATGGCTTCAGCTAACGTATCCAATAGCTATATTTTGCTACATAGATGTGTTGGTGGAAAATCGCTCGTTAGATGACCTAAATACTCGTATCTTTTTAAAATGTCTCCCCGATTTTTTCTGTCAACGAAACCAGTGGTTCTCATGCTGTGGGTTGGGACCCCAGCAGGGGGGGTCCTCACATGATTTTTTTGGGGGGTGACAGTGAAGTAACAATTTAAGGACTTTTAAGACCTTTTTAATACCTACAATGTTTTACCACGACAGCATCAAAAGACACCCAGTGTGAAGTGGGCGGTGTGTGGTCATCACAACATGACTCACTTTAAAAAAAAGGATAAATAACCTTTTTTAAAGTCCATACTGCTATTCATAGGGCTGCACATGTGTCATGTGTTTCGCTAGCCAATCACAGTCCTGAATTTGCAAAGTCAGCCAATCACATTACAGTTAGTGGTGATGACACTAGCTGTAATGTTATTGGCTGACTTTGCAAAAGTATCGATTTGCATTAACAATGGAAGGGTTAGGGGGTATACACATTTTTTGGTCGGTGTCCAAAACTCACTTATAGGGGGCGGCTACACCGGCCCAAAAACTAGTCAAACAATGGCCAAATTGTCAAATAATATAAGAAAGAGGTAAAACATTTGAAAATAGCCGATCTACAAGCTCACAACGAGGCGTTGTGAGCTTGTTGATCTGCTATTTCCACAATATTTATCTGGGGGGGGGGGTCTTCCCGGTTCAAATATGATTATTTTGGGGGGTCACAGCCTGAGAAAGAGTCGCCAGCTCCGTCTTTTCTCCTGACGGAGAGGAGTTCCACAGGGAGTAACGTGCATAGGTATAGAAACCTAGACACCTCATTGGCTGCTGTAGTTTATTGGCGCGACCTGTACCGCCATATTGGAGGGGGGGGCAAGCTTCCTGACTCCTGGCCAATCACAGCACGTCTTTTCCGCGTGAGAATCTAGTTGTACAAAAAAAATATTCATTTTTTTTTTTTTTTTCAACTAGATTCTGCCAAGTCTCGTAAAAAAAAACGCGATGTGATTGGCCAGTAGTCAGGAAGTGTGCCCCCTCTGATATGGCGGCCGCGATACAGACCGCCCCAGAGTCGGAGGAGGTGTCTTAGTGTCTATACTTTATATGTCTATATGGTAAGGTGTGCTGCTGCTGTATGCTCTCCCAGATCACGGACAAACCAGTAGGAATCGCTATAGTGCGGCAACACAATTCGCAGCCGGCTTCACACGCGGTTGCCGGGGAACCGAATCCCGGGCGTCTGTGGCACATGGTGGGCAATTGCTTTTTTTTTGTTATCTCTGCACCACCCAGACCACCTCCCCCCCCGTTATATATGCCCGCTCTCTTCAGCTTCAAGCTAGCTGCTGAATCCGTCTGCATGTCCCCTCTCAAAGCAGCATGTCTAACCCGTTAAGACCGGGAACGCATCCGTCATTTTCCTTTGGCTATTCAAAAATAGCAGATCTACAAGCTCATGGCGCGGCACCCGGTGCCGCGCCATGAGCTTTGAGATTTTTTGAAAAATCATGAAAATGGGTGCAAATGTTTGAATATATATATTTTTTTTAAGCGAACATTTGTAACTCAAATCTTTGCTTCTGGAGGATCCTGCAAATGTCTTCTAAAACGTATTTTTGAAAAAACTTGCTATAATCAGTGGTTCTCAAACTGTTTCATGCCAAGGACCACCCAAAATGACATGTATTTGGCCGCGGACCGCCATCTCAAAATATTTTGTTCCAGGGACGCCAATCGTATCAAAGATTTGAGTTACAAATGTTCCCTTTAAAGATACATATTCAAATATTCGCACACATTTTAAACATGTTTAAAAAAAATAGCAGATCTACAAGCTCATAGCGCGGCACTCGGTGCCGCGCTATGAGCTTGTAGATCTGATATTTTTTGAATAGCCCAAATAAATCTTAAAAATGACACGGATGCGTTCCGGGTCTTAATGGGTTAAGTGACGGCAGAATTCTAGTGACACTCCCGCGTCTCCGCGTCAGCAGCACCCCCGCCCACCCACCCACCCACACACACACACCCACCCACACACACACAACCAACCCCACCAAAAAATGTAAGAGATCTAAGTCTCTTTCCACACAGAGTATAGTAGAAGCACTCTGGCGGACGTGCTACATTAATTTGTCATGATCTTGGTCAGCTTTCATCAGCATTAAAGTTTAAACGTGCCTGTGGCTGCAAAGACGACTCTCTCCAGGAGAACCGTATAGGCATGACACCGGAGGGCGATGGCATTGAGACGATGATTGTGATTACAGCTGCCGCACACACATCTAATGTGAAACATTTACGCCTGACTTATACTTAGGCTACTGGGGCACTGGTGTCACACACTGTATATGGTGGAAAAAGTATTGTCAAATGTTTTACTCAAGTAAAAGTATCAATACTGCAATGGAGAAGTACTCTGTTACAAGTAAAAGCCCGGAATTCAAAGTTTACTTGAGTAAAAGTACGAAAGTATTGGTATCGAAATGTGCTTAAAGTGCCGAAAATAAAAGTGCTAAAATGTTTGAAAATTGCAGATCTACAAGCTCACAACGCGTCACATGTTTGAAAATTGCAGATCTACAAGCTCACAACGCGTCACATGTTTGAAAATTGCAGATCTACAAGCTCACAACGCGTCACAACGCGCCGCGATGCGACGCGTTGTGACGCGTTGTGAGCTTGTAGATCGGCTATTTTCAAATAGCCTATGTATAAAATAGGGCTAAAGCGGTTAATGTATGCTTTATAATGTAATATATTTATATCTGCAAAGTAACTAGTAGCTAAAGTTTTCAGATAATTGTAGTGGGGTAAAAGTACAATATTTGCCTCTGATATGTGGAGTAAAAGTAAAAGTATTGAAAATTGGAAATACTCCAGTAGAGTAAAAATACCTCCAACTTTTATTTAAGTGCAGTACTTGAGTAAATGTACTGTCTTACTTTACACCACTGTATGCAGGCGATCTACAAGCTCACAACGAATCACAGTGTAGAGTTCCCAACGGGCCTGAAAAAAGGAAGGCTCCGCCGCGCTTCTCCGCTGTTGCCTGTAATGTATACTTCGACAGTACAACGGTCGCGCACCGTACACACAGCAGCAGATCTGCAGACCCACAACGCATGGCATCCGTGTTGCATTCTGGGCTGGCATATCTTGTTGTAGCCTTTCCATTGAAAACCCAGTCATTAGGCAGTAACTCAGCGCAGCACCGCATGGACAGCGCTGCTGTTCATAATGAATAAACACACACAGAGACAGAACAGAATTATAATAATTATGAAAATGAATATTATTATTATTATTATAATTATTTTCCACGGAGCCCGAAACCCGGCTCGGCCCGACTAACGCCGAAAAACGTCGGGTCGGGTTGGGTAGGGTCGGGTTTGGGCAAAAATTTGCAGTGGTGGAAAGTAACTAAGTACATTTACTTAAGTACTGCACTTAAGTACAATTATGAGGGATTTGTACTTTACTTAACTATTTCCAATTTCTAATACTTTTACTTCTACTCCACTACATCTCAGAGGCAAATATTGTACTTTTACTCCAGTACAATTATTTGAAAACTTTAGTCACTAGTTACTTTTCAGATATAAATTATGATATTATGAAACACACATTAACCACTTCGGCCCTATTGTATACATAGGCTGTTTGAAAATAGCAGATCTACAAGCTCACAACGCGTCGCATCGCGACGCGTTGTGAGCTTGTAGATCTGCTATTTTCAAATATTTGTGTACTTTTACTTTTGGCGCTTTAAGTATATATGGATGCCAATACTTTTGTACTTTTACTGAAGTAAATTTTGAATTTCGGACTTTTAATTGTAACAGCGTACTTCTACATTGCAGTATTGATACTTTTACTTAAGTAAAACATTGGAGTACTTTTTCCACCTCTGGAAATTTGAGAACTCTATCGCAGTGTGACGCATTGTGTGCTTGTAGCTCGACCTGAACGCCACCATTAGCCCGGATGGCTTCTCTGACGTCTCTGCAGAACAAGACAGTAGACGAGTTGTTACACGAAGTGTAATGTATCCTGAGTTTGCCTACGTCCGTGATTAACAGACGACATTGTTGCGTTTTGCATCGGCTGCCATGTACATGTATTCAGAAAATGAATTCACGAAAAATATATCAGCGTTTGTCTTCACGCTAGTTAATTGTGCTCATTGCTCAGTCATCACGAGCCATCATTTTCTCTCCATTGTGCACGCCGCGTACAGTCGCACAAAGACTAGCAATAATAAGGCAGTGAGGAGAAAGAAGCAGCCAATGGGGTTTTGCCCCAAGTTAACCCATTAAGACCGGGAACGCGTCTGTGTCTTTTTTAGATTTCTTTGGCTATTCAAAAAATAGCAGATCTACATTCATCGCGATGAGCTTGCAGATCTGCTATTTTTGGGTAAAAACACATGAAAAAGTGTGCAAATCCTATATACTGTATACATTTTTTACTCACATCTTTGCTTCTGGGGGGTCCCTGGAACAACATATTTTGAGATGGGGGTCCGCGGCCAAATACATATAATTTTGGGTGGTCCTTGACATGAAAAAAAGTTTGAGAACCTCTGATATTATAGCAACATAAGTTTTTTCAAATAACTGTCAGGATTTAGAAGACATTTCGTAGAATCCCCCAGAAGCAAAGATTTGAGTTACAAATATTCGCTTAAAAAAGTATATATTCAAAGATTTGCACATATCCACGATTTTTCAAAAATAACAGATCTACGAGCTTGTAGATCTGCTATTTTTGAATAGCCCAAAATAATCTAAAATGACACAGATACGTTCGCCGGTCTTAATGGGTTAATCAGGGCCTCAGATAAGAGCAACAATGCGCGGTATTCATACTCACTGTCCTCCATTGTGAGTCGGAGAGGGGAGATACTGTACCGAACGCCAGTGGAATCAGCATGCATTCAACAATGTGTCTTCGACTGTGGAGTTTTCCACACAAAAAAAGTCGGGTCTTACATTGTGACTCGTTCTCTATTCTTTTCTCATCCGGGGTCAAAACTAATAGCCTCCTATTCATGTGCAGATTAAAGCATCGGGGCTAATACAGACACAAAAGGGATTTGTTGGTGTATGGTACCTATAGCTACGGGAGCCGCGGACAAAACATCATTAACCAATTATGTACATTATAGGGGTCTAGCGCGCTTAAAGGACAACTTTGTTTTTTTACAACCAAGGTTTATATTTTAGCTTGTAATTAAAGTAAATAAATGATGAGTGTAATTTTTTTTTCATTTACTGCTTTCTATATTATTAGCATTTTTTGCGATATTTTTTACAGTGGGCGGGGGCATTCTGTCCGGTGGCTAAATATGCCTTTTTTACACAATAAAAAAGGTCTGGCTGTCTGAGATAGCCAGATGTGAGTTATTGGGGGCTAGAAGAGCTACTGTAAATAATAATAAAGAAAACGCCGGGTTAATGTGTTAAAAAAATACATATTTAGCCACCGGACAGAATGCCCCCGCCCACTGTGAAAACACTGTAAAAAAGATTGTGAAAATTGCTAAAACTATAGAAAGCAGTAAAAAAAAATGTTTTAACACTCATCTTTTATTTACTTTAATTACAATCTAAAACATAAACATTGGTTGTAAAAAACCAAAGTTGTCCTTTAAGGTAGCAGCCTGCTGCCTATCTCCACAGAGTGCTCATCTTATGTGAGTGATGATGTGCATAGTGCATACACACACACACCCCGCATGCCTTGCTTCTCAGCTTTCACCGTTCGCTACCGTTGCATTATGCATTGTGATGCGAGTGGACTCACGCAAGCTTATTGCCGCCAAAGGAGCAGCCAAAAAAAAAACATTTTTTTCCTCTCCTCTCCTCTCCTCTCCTCTCATCTCCCCTCCCCTTTTTCTTGCATTTCTATCTGGGGGAAGCGGCTTTTAATCTGCCCGAGACATTCAGTAGCTGGTGTGCTACAAAGAGAAAGACTTTCTGCTCTCCTAGTTTATCATGGCTTCAACTAATCCAATTGGCCACGGCTAGACAGTGGCGGAAAAAATGCTCCCGTGCCGCACTATCTTGCACCAGTACTCGCGCTTGAACGTTTCAACTTGAATTACTTTGGGGTTGGGTGGTGAGAATGCGATAATTGCTTTCATCTAGCTCAGCTGTTAGTGTTGGTTTATTAACCCTTTCAGACCGAGAAGAACGCATCTGTGTCATCTTAAGATTTATTTGGGCTATTCAAAAAAAAATAGCAGATCTACAAGCTCATAGCGCGGCACCGAGTGCCGCGCTATGAGCTTGTAGATCTGCATTTTTTTTTTTAAATCGTGAAAATGTGTGCAGATCTTTGAATATCTATTTTTTTCCTGTAGCGCACATTTTTAACTCTGTTACAACTTCTGTGGGGTCCCTGGAACAAAATATTTTGAGATGGGGGTCCACGGCCAAAATTCATATAATTTTGGGGGTCCTTGACATGAAAAAGTTTGGGAATCACTGTTATAGAAACTTTTTTTTTTTTTAAACTAGGATTTCGAAGACATTTGTAGAATCCCCCAAAAGCAAAGATTTTAGTTAAAAATGTTTGCTTTAAAAATACATATATTCAAAGATTTGCTCAAATTTTCACGATAAAAAAAAATAGCTGATCTACAAGCTCGTAGTGCGGCACTCGGTGCCGCGCTACGAGCTTGTAGATCTGCTATTTTTGAGTAGCCAAAGAAATCTAAAAAAAGACAGATTCTGTCCCGGTCTTAATGGGTTAAAGAGCCTTGAAATAATCCTTCAAAGTCCCTTTCCCTGATGTTCCAAGCGCCCCCAAAAAACGGTTGGGGAAGTTAAGAATGTACAACATTTAATTGCAGAGTGCAGGAATTTGTATTGAACTCGGTTCACAGCGGGGAAAACCCTCAACGAACCGAGAGAGGAAATGTTATTTTCAATTTATCTGAGTCGGCCGTCGCAGAGTTTCTCGCAACGCTCGGAAAAACATTCTTCACCCCCTGTTACGCAATAAAACCATCCATGTTAATTCACTGTAAGTCGGAGTGTACCAAACGGAACCAAATGCAGGGTCCATTTGATTTCATTTATACGCTGTCGAAGGGAAGTCAACACCGAGGATTTAACCCATTAAGACCTGGAACTGTGTCATTTTTAGATTTGAGCTAAAAAGCATTATTTTACACTTTGGGCTATTCAAAAATAGCAGATATACAAGCTCATAGCGCGGCACCGAGTGCCGCGCTATGAGCTTGTAGATCTGCTATTTTTGAAAAATCTTGAAAATGTGTGCAAATCTTCTGAATATATATATTTTTAAAGCGAACATTTTTAACTCAAATCGTTGCTTCTGGGGGGTCCCTGGAACAAAATATTTTGATGGGGGTCCGCGGCCAAATACATATAATTTTGGGGGTCCTTCACATGAAAAAGATTGAGCACCACTGATATAGAAACATACGTTTTTCAGAAAACAGTTGAGATTTCGGAGACATGTAGAATCGGCTTCAGGTCTCAATGGGTTAACAGTGTGTGTATGCATGACTCGCTAAGATCTGGTATACCTTCAATGTGGAATATGAATATTCAGACGGCGTGCATTCCCCCTCTAGGGATCTATGTGGACTATCAATATGATGGATTAGGATTTGCTTGCCGCGGACAAAAAATAATTACTCAAAGCGATAATTACGGCAACCCCCTCACTAAATCACACACCAGCCTCGGCCGCAGAGATAACATTTCATTGCCAAAGTGCTGCGCTGCATTACATGCAAACTTGAAGGGCGAATAGAGAACAGTCAGTCTTCTCTGATCATCAGCAGAATTTGTTCCCCCCCCCCCCCCCCCACCCCCCGTGTTATGTTTATTCCATGGCGGCTTACTGTAAGTGTCGCCCGCGAGTCTATATTCCGTGTCGTAGCTAAAACCTAAAACAACTTAAGCCATTCACTCCGGGAAAAGACGCGTCCCTGTGTCACATTCCATTTCTTTGGGCTATTCAAATATAGCGGATCTACAAGCCCGTGGCGCGGCACTCGGTGCTTGCATTCGGTGCTTGTAGATCTGCCTTTTTTTTCCAAAATTGTGATTTATTTTTGCAAACTTTTGCTTTTTTAAAGCGAACAAAATATTTTGAAATGGGGGTCCGCGGCCAAATACATATTTTGGGGGTCCTTGACAAGAAAAAAGTTTGAGAACCACTGATATTATAGCAACATAGGTTTTTACAAAAAACTTGTAGAATCCCCAGAAGCAAAGATTTGAGTTAAAATGTTTAACTCAAATCTTTTTTCCCCCAAAAATCGCTGATCTACAAGCTCATAGCGCGGCACTCGGTGCCGCGCTATGAGCTTGTAGATCTGCGATTTATTTGAATAGCCCCAAAAAATCCAAAAAATGACACACGGACGCGTTCTCCCCGGTCTGAAAGGGTTAAAAATGTCTGATCAAAGGCACATTACACATGTCATCCTCATCATAATCCACGCTCTCCCCACGGGGGAACGCTCAATGCATGGTGTAGTAATCACCCCCATGCAGTGCCGGATGCGTACATACATGCATGCTCGACATGTTCCACCGCTCAGTCTGTTGTGCCCAACATCGGGCCTGCTCTGCCGCTGTACGCTGGCTCCTGGGCGGGATTAACCCATTAAGACCGATAACGCATCCGTTGTAACCACTTTAACCATTGTTTTCCATACTTTGGGCTAAAAAATAGCAGATCTACAAGCTTGTAGCGCGGATCTGCTATTTTTGAGTTAAAGATTGAGATTTGAGATTTGAGTTAAAAATGTTCGCTTTGAAAAATATACATATTCAAAGATTTGCACACATTTTCACGGTTTAAAAAAAAAATAGCAGATCTACAAGCTCGTAGCGCGGCACCGAGTGCCGCGCTACGAGCTTGTAGATCTGCTATTTTTGAATAGCCCAAAGAAATCGAAAAGTGACACAGACACGTTCCCGGTCTAAATGGATTAAGGTCAATTCGCTTCAATCACGGAGCATTAATTAGCGACTCTTAACTTGGTTCAACTGATTATGAGCAGAGTCTATTGTCAGCCATCAGAATGGGTGGATAATGAAGTCAAGATTATTATGCCACATCCTCATTACCACCTGGTTAAGCTCTTAATGCCCTCTCTGCAGGCCTGTTACACTGACATGCCTGTTAATGGTCACCTCAAAGGAGTGTTTACTCTGTCTCACACACACACACACGCGCGCGCACGCACACGCCAATACAATTCTGTGCGGTTGGCTTGGTTGTTGCTGTTGATGATTTTAAACAAAGGAGACACTAACCAATGTAGCAGTTTAACACAAACAAAACAGAAGGAAGACAAGTTATTTGATTTTGACTTTCCATTTGGGGTTCTGGTGGTTTGCATGTAAATAAGTAAATAACTGTGTGTGTGTGTGTGTGTGTGTGTGTGTGTGTGTGTGTGCGTGCGTATTTAGGGTTAGAATTAGGTTTAAGGGTAGCGTTAAAAATGAACGTTTTAATGAAAGATGGCATCTGACATCCCCACAAGGATTTAAAAACAAACGCGTGCGCGTGTGCGTATGTGTGCAGTGCGCGCACACGCATGCACGCGTCCGAGCTTCCCGCGCGGCGGAACTATAAGCCGCGAGCCAGCAGACAAGACTAGGGGTGCTCCGGTAATTAATTCATCATTGAGTGATGGACTGGGGCCGTAGGGGTAGAAGCTCACCTATTGTTGGTAAACAGATAGGAGTTGATTTATGGAGCAGTCAGGGAGTGTGTTGCTTGCCTGTGCGTGCACGCGTACGCATTCGTGTGTGCGTGTGTGTGTGTGTGTGTGTGTGTGTGTGTGTGCGCACACAATAATGGTTCCCAATTTTCCGTGCGTGATTGTGTTTGTTCTGCACATGTACGCTATGTGTTTATATATAGGTACTTTTTGCCGTGTGTGTGTGTGTGTGTGTGTGTGTGTGTGTGTGTGTGTGTGTGTGTGTGTGTGTGTGTGTGTGTGTGTGTGTGTTTATGTGTCTATTGGGGTTTTCTGCAGATTTAACCCATTAAGACCGGGGACGCATCTGCGTCTCATTTTAAGATTTCTTTGGGCTATTCAAAAATAGCAGATCTACAAGCTCATAGCGCGGCACCGAGTGCCGCGCTACGAGCTTGTAGATCTGCTATTTTTGAAAAATCGTGAAAAAATATTTTCCAGATTTTTTTCAAAAAACTGTTGAGATTTAGATTTTTTTTAAATAATCGCCTCAGGTCTTAAAGGGTTAAGAGCTCCATCAGTGCAGGAGAACAACAGGGGCGCAGAGGTCAACAACACGGGCCGGGGGTGCACATCACAGGAAAACAATGACTGCTGAATTATTGAGCCTTTCCTATCCAGGCTGCCATTTGTCCCGGGCCCTAATGGATTCCTCCTCTAAAAGGCAGGCCCATCAGGCCAGAGACGACTGAGAACGAGAGAGAGAGAGAGAGAGAGAGAGAGAGCGATAGCTTGAAAGAGAAAGAGATGGAGAGATTGAGAGAGACAGAGAGAGATTGAGAGAAAGAGATTTGAGAGCAGTGGCGTAGAGTAACTAAGTACGTTTACTCAAAGCGCGCGTTGAGTAACATTTTGAGGTACTTTCACTTTACTGGAGTATTTCCATTTCATTGTCTATACTTTCATTTCTACTTCACTACATCTCAGAGGCAAATATTGTACTTTTACTCCACTACAATTGTTTAAATTAAAGTAAACTTTAGTTACTAGTTACTTTGCAGTTATAAATAATTCTATTATAAAACATACATTAACCACTTAAGCCCTATTTTATACCTAGGCTATTTGAAAATAGCCGATCTACAAGCTCACAACGTGTTGTGAGCTTGTGGATCTGCTATTTTCAAACGTTTTAGTACTTTTACTTTTGGTACTTTAAGTACATTTTTGATACCAATACCACCGATACCACACTTTTACTCAAGTCAATTTTGAATTCCGGACTTGTGCTTGTAACAGAGTACTTCTACATTGCAGCATTGATACTTTTACTTAAGTAAAACATTTGAGTACTTTTTCCACCACTGTTTGAGAGTGAGAACGAGTGAGAAAGAGAGAGAGAGAGAGAGAGAGAGAGAGAGAGAGAGAGAGAGAGAGAGAGAGAGAGAGAGAGAGAGAGAGAGAGAGAGAGAGAGAGAGAGAGAGGGGGGGGGGGGGGTAGAGTTAGACGGAGAGATGGGGGTGTGTGATCAGCGTGTTCAAAAAAAGGCAGTGTTCTAAAAAATGAGCCCGGTGCTTTGTGATTCCCTTTGAATGGTGCACTCGCTCCCTGCTAATAGGCATATTTTTGACTCCATTACTTATTCAGAAAGCCAGCGTATGGGCTTGTTTCGCAGATAAGGTCTGACACACCATCGGATTACATCCCATCAGTGTTCGTACGCGCGCGTGCGTGTGTGCGCGCGCATTCATGCATGCATGCGTCTGTCTTTGTGTGTGTGTGTGAGTGTGTTTGCGTGCGTATAAACACACAAAAACACGGACGGATCTTTATTGAAAAGGAGGCATCGATGGCAGAAAAATCGAGAGCTGTCCGGCTGCCGTTGTCTGTGTCTCCGGAGGAAAGCGTCTGGGACTCCTTTTTTCGATTAATTCGACACTTCCTGGTGGGCAGGTCAAATTTGCCTCGCCGTCGTGCTGTTATCAATCGATACGCCGCGCGCGCACACACACACACACACCTATACAGTAAGCCACGGCGACATACTTTACAGTGGCAGATGAACGGACGGTCTACCTGCTGTTATCGATCAATAAATGGTCACTGCCTCTCTGACCGAGCATGGCAGGGGTATATGCGGCTTCAGTGGGCATGCACTGTCACTTAGTGGCGCACACGCACGCACGCACACACACACACACACCAGCGACGATGGGCCACGCCGCTGACACATGCTCACAGACACCAAGTTGTTCATCCTTAAGCCGTTCAGACCTGGAGCGCGTCTGTGTGTCATTTTTTGAGATTTCTTTGGGTTATTCAAAAATAGCAGATCTAGCAAAGATTTGAGTTAAAAATGTTCGCTTTAAAATATATATATATTCAAAGATTTGCACACATTTTCACGATTTTTCAAAAATAGCAGATCTACAAGCTCATAGCGCGGCACTCGGTGCCGCGCTATGAGCTTGTATATCTGCTATTTTTGAATAGCCCTAAGTGTAAAATAATGCTTTTTAGCTCAGATCTAAAAATGAGACAGTTCCAGGTCTCAATGGGTTAAACACTGGATACACACACACACACACAGTCATCACGACTTGTCTCGGCATGCTTTGCCCCCCTGAGGGGTGTGTGTGAACGCCTCGATTCGGCAGCGAGTTCAGACTCTTGTCCATCAGGTGACAGTTAAAACGCCACGGGGTTCACCTCAGCATCGAAGAGGAAGCGAAGGAGGCCAATAAACAAGCACAGCAGGTGGACCGGGCTGAATATCACACACTAACGTGTTCGGCCCCGCGCCGGCTCTAAAGCAGAGGTGTAAAGTAACTAAGTACATTTACTCAAGTACTGTACTTAATTAAGTGCAATGTTGAGGTATTTGTACTTTATTGGAGTATTTCCAATTTGCAGTACTTTTACTTCTACTGCACTACATCTCGGAGGAAAATATTGTACTTTTACTCCACTACAATGATTTGAAAACTTTAGTTACAAGTTACTTTGCAGATATACATTATTATATTATAAAACATACACTAACCACTTTGACCCTGTTTTATACCTAGGCTATTTGAAAATAGGCGATCTACAAGCTCACAACGCGTCGCATCGCAACGCGTTGAGAGCTTGTAGATGTGCTATTTTCAAACATTTTAGTACTTTTACTTTTGGTACTTTAAGTACATTTTGATACCAATACTTTTTTACTTTTACTCAAGTACATTTTTTTATTCCAGACTTTTACTTTACTCTGTACTTCTACATTAACCTGACACTATACCAGATCCAAGAAGCTTGAGTAAAACAGTTGAGTACGTCTTCCACCACTGGCTCTAAGACTTAACCACACGAAACCCTGAACATGTAGCAGATCTACAAGTCCACAACGCATTGTGTGGTGAACTTGTAGATCTGCAATTTTAAGCAAAGACATTTGGGTGTACAGCAGTGATTCTCCACCTGTGGTGGGCCGCAAGGGTATAGAGCAAGTGTGCTCCAAAATATTTGCCAAAACACAACGATTTTAACGATAACATAACATCAATATAAAAACGTTATTAAAGCAATTGCGATGGTATTTTTTTCTTGAAAACCTTGTTTTCACTGTGTTACTGATAAATCGTTTGATTGACCATTCAAATAAACATGCATGCGGCCTGCCGGCTGCCGTGTTAAAGGTCTGGTGAAAATGAAAAAATCTGTTTTTCCACACTCTTAATTCAGCCAATCTTAATTACTTCCTGTGCACGAAAACGCGATGACATAGATACACTTTCGTGAATATAAACAAATGTTGATTACGTCCACCTGTTTGATTCCCACCGCTGCATGTTCCTTCAAACACAGCTGATTTTAATTACTCCGTTTTGAATCTCATTCTAGATGACGTCCCGACAGTGTATTACTCATTTTAAAATGAATCAGCACGCTAAAATATGTATCTGAAAACATAATAGGTTAGAAATAAGCCTACAGTATATAGCCTACCAATACTTTTGTACTTTTACTAGCACAGTACATTTTGAATTCCGGACTTTAACTTGTAACAGAGTAGCGTACTTTTACAAGGCAGTATTGATACTTTTACTTAAGTAAAACATGTGAGTACATTTTCCACCACTGGAAAAAAGAGACTACATTGGAGGGCTCCGGTCAAAACTGCATGGGGTTTAAGTGGTTCATCATCACACACAAATGCCACGCTCTCGCTCCGCCCTTCATTTCCATGTGCCTCGATCCAGACCACATCACAACACGGAACAGACAAACCCCGGGCATCACTCTCTATGCTCACCCAGAACTGCAAGCTGTCTATACCCGCTGTCTGTTTGGGGGTGATGGCTGTCAGGTCATTCTAGCCGAGATGTCGGAAAAAGAAAAAAGGCAACCCTCTTCTTTCGTTCCTTTTCCCAGGAACTGGCGGTTCATTTAATTCACTGAACCGGTGATATGTGTGTGTCTGGGTTGAATGCAGTCATCTCAAATACATTTAAAGGCATTTGAGAACCACACTCCACATTTCTATCTCAAAGACTAAGGGGAACTGATGTACTGTAGTGGAATGTTTGTTACTTTGATCTTCCGCGATGGGAGTTTGACTGAATTGTGACATTTGACTCAAATGGAAAGTAAGAGGCACGTTGGCAGGCGGTTCAACTCAACTTCAACTTCATTTTAGTATCACATTACGTTTGCAGGTGTAAAAAGAGTGTCTGGAATATATTTTTCTTTAGTGCCAGCCGCCCATGAAATTGCAGTTACAGTGATAGTACCAATGTGAGACTGACATGTTCTGTTAGCATAACATCTTTTATTATACAGTCTGCATGATATCAGTCCATATGGGGATATGGTTATAGATTGGATATTATACAACAGGTAGTTCCGACCAAGCAATCTGATTGGTTGAAATAGCTTTCTAGCCGTGCTTCAAACCAGCATCATAGCACGGGCCTAATCACATTAATAAATCACTCCGCAGTGCAGTCCAGTCCGCACCTGATTAGACCATTATATGGCACAGCTGTGCTGTGAAGTCACTCTGTCCCACGGTAGGAAAACAAACAGACTGTAGCCTGACCTACCGCCGCCACCGGAGAACAAACAGCTATGCAAAATGGACTATGTTGTTAATTTGGTGGATTTACGGTTGATCAATGGTTAGAAGGTTATAAATATCGTCCTGTGTAAAGTAAAATGACTCCCATTTCGTTAACAGTCCAGTAGGCTATATGCTCCGTCGTACGACCGTGAAAATAGCCGATCTACAAGTTCACAACGCGTCGCCATCGCGACGCGTTGTCAGCTTGTAGATCAGTTATTTTGGCCGCGTGACACGGTCGTACGACGGAGCATATAGCCTACTGGAATTCATTCCACTGCGCAAGCATTGATAGCTCAGCTGTGTTGATGAGACGGTGCCTCAAACTCAAAGCACTGCTACAGGGACTATTTAATGTCTCTCAGTCAAAAACTCTTCTCTTTACAGGGAAACGGACAATAGCGAAACATTTTTATTATTAATTGCCCCACAATATGAATACATGTGGATGTGTTTTGTTGGTAACTGTTGTATAATCGCAATATTACACTCGAGGGTGTGCTTTACCTTACATTATTGGCACTTCAGTGATGCTGGCGGAACTCGGCTGGCGCCTCGTTCCTGACCGCATCACTGTCGTGCCAATAATGACGGTAAAGCACACCCTCTCGTGTAATATTGCTTAAGTATAAATACAAGGTTGTATCAACTGTTGCATTACTTGTTCTAAAAATCCAAATGAAAAAGCAAACATTTTAGATTTAGTTTTTTCTTTAAAGGGATATTTCACTTTCAAACATGCTTGGGGTCACTTTAAGGCAGGGGTCTTCAACAGGGGGTCCGGGACCCCTAGGGGGTCCTCAGAGTGACTACAGGGGGTCCGCCAAATCTTTGTGTGATATGATTTTTTTTTTACCTTAACCACTTGAACCCTAGCATCCCTTTTCTGAGGCGAACTTTAGCCAAAAATAGCAGATCTACAAGAATACCGGTCAGGTGGGCACATTGGACATCTGGGCACACAAGTTTCTAGACAACTGGGCACACCGGATAAGTGGGCATACGGACATCTGGGCACACGAGATGAATGGGCACACGGACATCTGGGCACACAAGATGACTGGGCACATGGACATCTGGGCACACCGTATGACTACCAAGGATTTTTGTGTTCCTTTGATATTTAAGTACCCCCCGCCCCCCCTCACAACAAGCTCACAACGCCCCGCAGCGCGAGGCGTTGTGAGCTTGTAGATCGGCTATTTTTTGGAAAAGATATATAGGTGTAGAGGGAAAAAAGAGCAGACCAAGTAAACAAAAAAAGTTTAATCTGAAACACAATTTTATACAATAGAGAGGGGGTCCCTGCTTCATCTCTGTCTCCGCTAGGGGGTCCTTGACCTGAAAACATTGAAGACCCCTGCTTTAAGGTAATACATATAAATACTGAATCAAGCAACTTAAAAACTGTCTAGGGTGCTCACAAAAGCCAAAGTAGACCTTAAGTTTTTCGGAAAACTTAAGTCAGGATTTAGAAGGCGTTTTTAGAATATCGGCCTCAGGTCTAAATGGGTTCAAATGACTCCAAACATTTGAAAGTGAAATATCCCTTTAACCCTTCCATTGTGTTATAGGGTCTTTTTTGACCCGTTTTCAAGTTTGAATAGGTAAAAAGTACCCTTTACATTTCTTTATTGGAACGAGACTTCAGGTTAACCTCAGAAATAGCAATTTTAACGCAACAAATGTATTTATCATCATTTTAATTCATGCTGATGGTCTCAAAAAAAAAGTGACACTTGTGGTGTTAGGGTCCGAAATGACCCGGCAAAGAAGTGTGGCTCAATTCCCCCCAAATTGTCAATATTCAACGTTTACATGTTTGAGAGTGAGAGAGACTTGTCCTCAATTAGCATTTGCTATCAGGAGTAAAATAAAGTTTGAGTTTATGAAAAATAAATGACTTTTTTTACCTTCTATGGTATCTAACACCACTAGTGTCACTATTTTTAATAATGTTAAAAAAAATAAAGTTTTTTTTTAAAAGTGTGTTCTAATTGTTATTCTTAATTATTCTATTATAGCTAGATAACATCATTATCCATTGCCTTCATTATAGGAAATTTAATGAGTGAATTTTAACATTTTTATAATAGAAAACGAGATATATTGAAAGATGAAACCCTAGCCCTAGCCCAACATAATATTTTTAAAAGTGTTTACATGGATATGAATGCATTACAAGTCAGCTATGAGGTGGGAGAAAAACAAATATGAAAATACACATTTTTTGAGTATTTTGGGCTGATTTAAATCACGGGTCAAATTTGACCCGCTAACTGCTAAATGCAGTTTTCTAACACAATCAGTGCCGCTTTAGACTCCACAGGGGCTCTATGCATGATACGGGACACATGCACGTGCGTTCGCGCGCGATTTTTTTCGGGTTTCCCGCGGATAAAGTTACTTTTTTTTGTTACTTTATTTCGGTTTCAGGGTGACAATTGCGCTGCGCAGCCTGCGCTTATGTGAACGCAGTAATGCACGTTATTTTCTGCTGAAGGGAGGGGGCGGAGAGGGGGCCTCTTTGATCGGTGGGTAGGCGGGGCCCCACGCAACCTGCGTAGTGTGCGTGTAGGGAGAAGCGGCCCTTAACACAATGCAAGGGTTAAATGTTTCTCTCACTTTTGAATGACAAGCTACATATTCCGGAATGCTTCAAAGACATTTTGATTTGCTTCTTGCAGCCATTATGTACCTATAGCTACTAATTAAACTGTCTCTAACATAATGGCCGGGATGTTTTTTTGCTGTTGTTGTTTTTTTTTTTTTTATATTTGACTTCCACCTCAGGGTGTTATGCTGCATTCTGAAGAAAAATAATTAAAAAGTTATATATTTACATTATCTCACAGCTTCCAAGTCCTGCACCCTTCTGTTTGGCTATGTTACGCTGTTGAAAACGTGCTCTCTCTCCTGTTCCTATAGCCACCCCTCACCAGTGGTGGAAAGTAACTAAGTACATTTACTTAATCTCTGTACTTAAGTACAATTTTGAGGTATTTGTACTTTACTGGAGTATTTCCACTCCACCACATCTCAGAGGCAAATATTGTACTTTTACTCCACTGCAATTATTTGAAAACTTTAGTTACAAGTTACTTTTTTGGTTCTTGATTATTATTACAAAACAAACTTTAAACACTTCAGCCATATATACATTTCGGCCATTTGAAAATAGCCGATCTACAAGCTCACAATGCGTCGCATCGCGACTCATTGTGAGCTTGTAGATCGGCTATTTTCTAAAAATGTCTATACATTTGAAAACTCATGAAAGTACATTTTTCATTCCCGGCTTTTACTTGTATCAGAGTATTTCTACATTGCAGTATGGATACTTTTACTTAAGTAAAATACGTGAGTACTTTTTCCAACACTGGCCCTCACGAAGCGCACCACAGATTCCCACGGGCACGTGCAGCACCCTCAGACTTCAAAGACGTGCGCTGTCGGCTTCGATAAGCAAACGCTGTGACGCTAACGAAGTATGGAAGGTTCTCCCCCTATAGATTCCAGAGTCAAACGCCGTGCCCATTCCCACCACTATACAGCGCCTCATTTGCCCCATATAGCTGCTCCCTCAACCGAAGAGCCGTATCAGTCAGGAGTCAATCTGCAGCCCGGAGCGTTTTCTATATGTTCAGACAGTCAAACCACAGCCAACTGCATTGTAATGTCGGAAAGTAACGAAGTACATTTACTTAAGTCAAATTTTGAGGTATTTGTACTTTACTGGAGTATTTCCAATTTCCAATACTTTTGCTTCTGCTGTACTCCGCTACCTCTCAGAGGCAAATATCGTACTTTTACTCCACTGCGATGATTTGAAAACTTTAGTTACTAGTTACTTACTGTAGATATACATGATCACGTTATAAAACATACATTAACAACTCGCGACGCGTTGCGAGCTTGTAGATCTGCTATTTTCAAATATGTTTTTGTACTTTTACTTTTGGTACTTTAAGTACATGTTGATGCCAATACTTTTGTACTTTTACTCAAGTGAATGTTTAATTCTGGACTTTTACTTGTAACAGAGTACTTCAGTAATTGCAGTAATGGTACTTTTACTTAAGTAAAGAAATGGAGTACTTTTCCCACCGCTGAATGTCGGTACAGAATAAGTGAATAATTCAGTGCCATATATATATATCGCTATAACATCAGCGAATTCATAAAGCATAGACGTAATAGCATTTGGATGTTCGGGCTGCAGCGTCTGGAGAGAGCTCTGATTGCTTTTCTGTCTTGTCTTCTGCATGCGGGGTTAAGTTGTCTGACTTTTCAATTACACGTCTCTTTGTGCGCCACACCCTGCACTCAACAAAGCCGTCTGCAGCTATAAGCCTCGCTACCGACCAATTCAGAGAAGAATGACCGAAATAGGATTTTTCAAAACGTATTTTGCACTACAGAGTGATTTCTGTAGAATGAAGCTTGTTCCATCGATCCTGCCTGTCTGCCTGCCTGCCTGCCTGTCTGTCTGTCTGTCTGTCTGTTTTTGATTGAATATTTTGGTGTGTGACACAGTACAGTCAAACACTTTGTCTAAAAGGATAACACCAAAAAAAGTATGCAGACTTTTTTCCATTGGGGACTGTCTGTCCAGAAAACCTCAACCTGTTCTGAGAGATTAATTACATTAAAAAGCAAAATGTTAATAAAATAAATGTCTGTCATGTACAATTTTCTTTTTTTGCCCCCCTGGCTAGAGTGAACTTTCAATAAAAATAGTTAACCCATTCAGAGTTTGAAAATTGGAACGGAGGGGAAAGGAACTGGTTGGAATAACGTGTTCCTTCCACGCGCTACGTCCAACCGGGGAACCTCCCCCCTGTCGGGTGATAAGAAGCGGCTTGCTAGCTCTCTTGCATTGAAGGAGGCATGAACTCGGCTCTATAGGCTCTCCCTAGGCTGGCAGAGGGAGTGTAGCGGCCCAGGATTACTTAGATAATTGGCACTGGGTGAAAAAAAATGGGTTACAAAAAATCGTGGGATAAGAAAGAAAAAAAAGAGTTTGAAAATTCACTAGCGAGTTTGCAACCTCCCAAAAATATATTATGGGCCCGGATTCTGCTACAAAGAAGAGCTCTTCTTTCAGAAGAAAGGGGGAAAGAAAAAAAACAAGAAGAGAACACTCTGCAGGGACCATTTTACACATCGTTTAACTGAGAAATTGTGTTTCTTTTACAACATATCTTGCAAAAACCATTAGCGAGGTATATACCCCGGCCTTGCTGGGAGAGTTTTCGGCATCGCCAGGCTTATAGGCGCTAAACTCCCCATTATCGTGGCTAATATAGGGATCCACCATAGGGCTCGAACAATTACCAGGGACCGGTGCTGATGTGAATACGTGTCACATTAGATTTGGCGCGACAGGAAGGGAAAGGAGCAAAGTGAGGACATAGATGGTGGGGGGATTAATGTTGAGCGCCGGGGAGCCCATTTCTTCGAGGCATTAGCTGCTTGGTGGAGCGCTGAGGACCTGACAGGGAACTATGACACAGAGTAGAATGGCTCATGCTGAGCCAGCTGGGAGAGAGTGCTACAACTCGACGCACACCCCCCTCGCTAGTTTCTACACCGTGTGCGAGCGACCACCCGGCACATATACTTCTCAAGCCTTAATTTATGCTTCGGCAGAAATAAAGTGCCCGTGGGACATTGCCGCACGACAAAAAAGAAATGATGTATTTTCAATTGAAAAAAAAAAAAAAAAAGTGTCGACGCGACTCGGCACTTTCTTTCATGCGACACGTTTTTTTCGCCGAAGCATAAATTAGGCTTCTTCATATACAGATGTGCCATTTCAAAACTTCAAATGTCCTGCCATCGGCATGACAGTACATTTTCAGGGGATTGCCAGGGCAATAAGAGGGACAAATAAGGGCATTTAAAATGCTGAATTATTTTGATGATCACTGCTTTTATGATGCTAATTAATTTGAGCAACTGGTCAAGGACCTCTTCAAATCACCTTTCGCCTCATAATGAGTCTGACACCTTCTTCAACACACATTCTTTTGTTCTCATGTATATGGATGTCTGTTGAAGGGAAAAACGGGGGTGTGTAGTGACAACTTCTTTTCAGGGGCAAAACAGTGCATTTTTAAGGGCAGAACAGGGAGGAAAAAAATGCATTTTCAGGGCACTTTCAGGGAAAGAACAGTAACGTGTGAAGTTTTGAAGTGGCACATCTGTACTTGCTCTTAGAAACAACGGTGCAGGAATTAGTCGGGGAAGGTTGTTGGAGGGAAAAGGTCTGTTCGTGGGCATAGACCAACGGAACGGTATTTATCAGCCAAAGCACGCGACCAAGGGCACCTTCAAAGACTCCCAAGAAAAGAACGCGAAGGGTCTCATGAAATTATGTAGCGCAAATTAATTATCATAAAGGAATATGAGATTTTAACCCATTAAGACCTGAGGCCGTGTCTAAAAAAATCTAAATCCTAAAAAAAAAAAATCGGAAAAAAATATAAAAAAAATATTTTCACTATTTTTCAAAAATAGCAGATCTACAAGCTCGTAGCGCGGCACTCGGTGCCGCGCTACAAGCTTGTATATCTGCTATTTTTGAATAGCCAAAGACACCTAAAGTGACACAGATGCGTTCCAGGTATCAATGGGTTAATTAGCGAGAGAAGGAGAGACGTCGTCGCGAGGGGGCCCCCTGGCAAAGCAAAACATAACCATACAAAAAGGTAAATAAATAAAAAAATAAAAAAACAGAGTTTGATAAATGATGCAAAAGCACACGCGTCTCCCCAGGTCTTGCCTGTTGTCGTATGTAAATAAGCTTGGCCCTAAAAGGTTGTGTGTGTTTGGAAGGAAGGAGGAGGCATTAAAAGCAGGCTGGAGGATTGCAGATTGGTGTTTTAGTGGTGTGACCTTTGAGTGAGCTGAATACATCCAGACAGCAGCACGGGAGCCTGATGAATAGCCCAGGTCTATTCCCAGCTGGGAAAGCAGATGCTGGAGAGGAAAAACAGAACATGTCTTCTTTTTTTTCCCTCCATCTCTCTCTCTCTCACACACTCACAACTCTCTCTCTCTATCTCACTCTCTCACACACACACACACACACACACACACACACACACACACACACACACACACACACACACACACACACACACACACACACACACACACACACACACACACACACACACACACACACACACACACACACACACACACACACACACACACACACGTACGTACGTGGTGGAAAAAGTACTCACATTTTCTACTTGAGTAAAAGTATCAATACTGCAATATAGAAATACTTTGTTACAAGTAAAAGTCCAGAAAAAAAATTTTTACTTGATTAAAAGTACAAAAGTATTGGCATAGAAATGTACTTAAAGTACCAAAATTAAAAGTACTAAAATGTTTGAAAATAGCAGATCTACAAGCTCACAACGCGTCGCATCGCGACGCGTTGTGAGCTTGTAGATCTGCTATTTTCAAATAGCCTAGGTATAAAATAGGGCTTAAGTGGTTAATGTATGTTTCATAATTGTGTCGCAAAAATACCTCAAAATTGTACTTAGGTACAGTACTTGAGTAAATGTACTTAAGTACTTTACACCACTGACACACACACACACACACACACACATACACACACACACACACACACACACACACACACACACACACACACACACACACACACACACACACACACACACACACACACACCTCTCTCTCACACTCACACACACAACTCTCTCTCCCTCTCCCTCTTTCTCTCTCCCCCTCCTCCTGCTTCTAATCTTATATTAGCGATGGAGAGAGACTTGGAAGATGACACACTATTAACTCTCCGAGCGTTAATCTTAACGCCACATGTTGGAGGACTATACTGCCCTGCCAAGCCAAAGAGCAGTAACTACGTTTTTGGACACACCGACTTATTTGGGTTGCCCAAAGGTCAAATTAGCCTTTGTGATGTTGGGGGATAAACAATAACCTCAAGAACAGATGTACAATTAGTGTAATATCACTTATATGCCAATATCTCATTTGGCTTACCAGTTGAATCACTTTTAAACCCATTTTTCAGTGATTTTTGTTTTCGTAGTTACTGCACTCTGCCTTGGCAGGGCAGTATACACAGTCCATTTTAATGCAATTAGCTGTTGCCAGGGAGGATGAGTTATTCAATGGGATCATAATTGCGTCCTCGAGTTTTTTTTTATGCGCGACTAGTCCATTCCTGGGACGTAATTACTTTTATACATGGCTTAACATATGGTGCCTCGACACATACATTCAGGCATAATGGGGACACACTCTCACACATGCACTTGTGCCGATTGGTTTGAGCGTGCAAACATAAAACAGACGCACACACACACACAAAATTAATCTGGCACATATCGCAGTGGTGGAAAAAGTACTCAAATTCTTTACTTAAAGGGATATTTCACTTTCAAAAAAACTTTTGGTCATTTTATGGTCTACTCAGGCTTTAGTGAGCCCTCCAGACCGTTTTTAAGTTGCTTTATTCAGTATTTAGATATTTGATATTCATTTTACCAGCCACGCCCCCTTCCTATACAAACCCATTATAACTTAAAACTCAATTTTTAACCTGTTTAACCATCAAAAACACCCGTCCTTGGTTCTGGTGACTCACCCTGCCCTCCTAATGCGTGAGGGGGCCGTGTTTTTTTGATTACTTTTTTCAATTATTTTTAATATTTATTTTTGGAAAATGAAAAAATTAAATACAAAAAATATATATTAAAAATAAATGAAAAAAGTAATAAAAAAAACACGGCCCCCTCACGCATTAGGAGGGCAGGGTGAGTCACCAGAACCAAGGACGGGTGTTTTTGATGGTTAAACAGGTTAAAAATTGAGTTTTAAGTTATAATGGGTTTGTATAGGAAGGGGGCGTGGCTGGTAAAATGAATATCAAATATCTAAATACTGAATAAAGCAACTTAAAAACGGTCTGGAGGGCTCACTAAAGCCTGAGTAGACCATAAAATGACCAAAAGTTTTTTTGAAAGTGAAATATCCCTTTAAGTAAAAGTACCAATACTGCAATATAAAAAATACTCTGTTACAAGTAAAAGTCAAAAATAAAAAAAATGACTTGAGTAAAAGTACAAAAGTATTGGCATCAAAATGTACTTAAAGTACCAAAAGTAAAAGTACTAAATATTTGAAAATAGCCGATCTACAAGCTCACAACGCGTCGCATCGCGACGCGTTGTGAGCTTGTAGATCTGCTATTTTCAAATAGCCTAGGTTTAAAGTAGGTTTAAAGTGGTTAATGTATGTTTCATTATATCATAATTTATATCTGAAAAGTAACTAGTAACTAAAGTTTTCAAGTAAATGTAGTGGAGTAAAAGTACAATATTTGCCTCTGAGATGTAGTGGAGTAGAAGTAAAAGTATTGGAAATTGGAAATACTCAAGTCAAGTACAAATAGCTCAAAATTGTACTTAAGTACAGTACTTAAGTAAATGTACTTAGTTATTTTCCACCACTGACACACACACACACACACACACACACACACACACACACACACACACACACACACACACACACACACACACACACTGACACACACACACACACACACGCAAAATTAATCTGGCACATATGTATAGCCTACACTTTCATATGATTAGAATTATAATTGCCCCAGCATCAGGCCTGCATGGACACTAGTGGGACGATCCACGTTGAATTGCCAAAGCAGTTACTTACATTAGATTGTGGTCCAGATACTGTGTGATTGGTGGGCTGGCTCGGACTAGTCACCCCCAAGGGGGGACAGCTGTGTCTTAACCTCCCCCCTTCCCCCCCCACCCATGTCCTACAAAAAGCATGTTTGTGGCCCTCCGTATTAGGAACAGAAAAAAACAAACAAAGGCCAACATGTTCTTCTCTGATATCCTGGCTGCCTTCAGGTGACAGAGGTAAAACATTATAATCTTTTTGCCATATTGCCAGCGGTGGAAAAAGTACTCAATTTTTTTACTTTAAAGTAATACTAGGTAACGTTTTCAGTAAAACTAAAGTTAAATTGTATATCTTTTGTGAGTGGCAAATGTTTCACAACACCCACTCCATGAATTTCACCCCCGAAAGCCTTTTATTTATATATTTTCTATTGAACGCTGTCGAGCATGACTTTCCCTCGAAAATGACGTCACCTGGCCGGAAAATGGAAGCGGAAATGCACCAGGTTCCTGTTTGGCCAGGAACTACCGCGCCGGTTTCCTGTTTGGCCAGGAACTACCGCGCTGATAACAAAAGGAAACTCACGCTGATTTTAAGAGATTGTATGATTTGAAGAACGAAAAAAAAACACAGCTCAAAATGCGTCGCGATGAGACGCATTGTGAGCTTGTAGATCGGCTATTTTCAAACGGCCGAAATGTATACAGGTCTGAAGTGGGTAATGTGTGTTTTGTAATAATAATCAAAAGATTGTACTTAAGCACAGTCCTTGAGTAAATGTACTTAGTCACTTTACACCACTGCACATCGCCGTGCCTTTTGGATTCATCGATGATCTATCAAACGCTCCCTTCCCTCCTCCATCCTATACTCTCTTGCTCTACATTATTATGTTGTTGTTTTTTTTCGTTTTGTTTGTTTGCCCGGTTCATTTTCAACACCCGTCACATCTCTGTGACTGGAGAGTTCATACCGTGGCCGCTGTGTTCTTCCCACCTCCTCCTCCTCCCTCTGTAAGTCTCCGGTTCTCCTCCCATCTCTGCCTTTAAGGCTCTCTTCTTTCTGCCTTTAAAGCTTGCACTTCTAACCCCCACCTACCACCCCGCCATCCACAAAAACAAACAGGTGCCATATCCCCCAGGCTATGTATCCAACTGCACTCCCTCTCTCTCTCTCTCCGTCCCCCTCGATCTCTTTCTCTCTCTCTCTCTCCCTCCCTCCCTCTGTTCTTTTTTTCCTCTATTCTTTCCAGTCTTAACTCCCTCCGTCGTTGAGCCTTCATTTGTCAAGCGTCAAGCCTCGGTGGGAGCCCTTGAACAACTAAACGTGATCCGAAAGGATTGAGTGTCTAGGGAGGGAAAGGTGGAGAGAGAGAGAGAGAGAGAGAGAGAGAGAGAGAGAGAGAGAGAGAGAGAGAGAGAGAGAGAGAGAGAGAGAGAGAGAGAGAGAGAGAGAGAGAAGACGAAGAGATAGAGGGGAAAGAGAGATGAGAGAGAGAGACGAAACCAATACGATGAAAGTAAACGGCCTCAACGCCACAGAGCCACCCATGCAGAAGACAAGCGGGGGTCACGATGGCGACGAGGTCATGGCGTTGATGAGTCTGATCTCCTCGGGACGCTCCGAGGTGACATTTTCAGACGTTTCTGACGTGTTTTGCAAGTCATCTGAATGGAAGCGAGTGAGTGGATAATAGAACGTGTAGTAATAATTGTCCCGGTGCTCAGGGCCTCATTTGGTCAGTCTGTATTGTCAGTAAAAAAAGGGGCCAAAACTCTGGAACTCTTTGCCTACGGATCTAAAACTGATGCCAATGTTTTTTAACAGAGGACATAGCTTGGGAGGACGAGACCTCCCGTTCAGAGTATGGGAAAGTATCTCCATTGGCTTAAAGGACAGCCAATGATCGAAAACATGTTGAAAATCTGTTGGGAATCTGTCGAACACATGTTGACTAGTGGTCAGTCTCTTCTTGGACCAGCTTGTAAGCTGGTAAAAATTACAAAAGTACTTTTTTTCCCCCCCAGACTTTTCTTTGCATGGTGGAAGTTTCTCAGTCTTAGATAAGCCAGCAAATTCCATTCATTGAGCTGAATCGTCCTCTCTCGTCGGGAGTTCATCTATCTTCTCACTGTCAGCTGGCTCCCTAGTTAAATCGGCAGTGTTTCATCCTCCTGTCATATCAGCTCTGTAGCCACTTGCTTGGAAACCACAGCTAAGTGAATTAAACCATTAAGACTGGGAAAGCATCTGTGTTTCATTTTTTGATTTCTTTGCCTATTCAAAAATAGCAGATATAAAAGCTCATATGAGCTTGTAGATCTGCTTTTTTTTTTTTTGCAAATCTTTGAATATATATATTTTTAAAGCGAAAATGTTTTACTCAAATCTTTGATTCTGGGGGGGGGGGGGGGGGATTCCCTGGAACAACATATTTTGAGATGGGGGTCCGCGGCCAAATACATATCATTTTGGAGGTCCTTGACATGAAATCTTTTGAGAACCACTGATTATAGAAACATACGTTTTTTTTAAAAACTGTTAGGATTTATAGAATCCCCTCTAAGAAAAGATTTGAGTTACAAATGTTCTCTTTAAAAAAAAAATATATATATTCAAAGATTTGCAGGCATATTCACGATTTTTCAAAAAATAGCAGATCTACAGGCTCATAGCGCGGCACTCGGTGCCGCGCTATGAGCTTGCAGATCTGCTATTTTTTGAATAGCCCAATGAAATCGGAAAAAAATGACACAGATGCGTTCCCGGTCTTGATGGGTTAAAAAAGAGAGAACGAGAGAAGCAAACACGAAATGCCTCCTTTTGTGTCTCAAGATTGAAAGCATTTCATTTGACCAGCTGTTATTAATTACATCGGGTGCATTGCATTGCGTCTCTTGAGAGACGGGAGATAAAGTGAAACTGTGGTGAGACAAGTTTCTTGTTAAGGTTTTTTTTTATGTATATTTTATTTATTATTTTGTGTCTCAGTGCCTCAGGGATGGTGGGGGCTAGTATTTTTTTGAAAAGGCCTGAGACATTGCAAGATGATGATGACACCCGGTTGAGAAATATTGCAAGAACACAGAGCGTAGAGTGTGGGTGCTCACAGCTTGACAAACTCAATTCCAGCACACAGCGAGCCATTTAACCCAGTCAGACCGGGAACGCATCTGTGTCCTTTTAGGACATTTACAGATTATTAAAGTACTGAATATAAGCTTTCATATGATGTATCATTCATTGAAATTGGAAAATATTTGAAGAAGATATGACCATTACAAACTTGTTGAACCAGAAATGGCCTGCAAAGATACAACAAGTTTTCAACACCTCAGTGGCCCAGAAATGGGTGTGACAATGGGAGGGACAATAGGTACTCAACTCCACCCCTAATCACTCCCCCACCCCTAACCACCCCCCTACAGAGGTGACAGCTAACAGTAGGATAGCTGTCAACATTAGAAACACACTTGACAAGACAGACCTGCTTTTAAATGTCTAAATGTACTGTGAAACAGTACAATTGTATGTATCTTTATGTGGCAGTTGGACATAAACCAGGACACAATTCCCCTAGAATCCCCCAGAAACAATAAGATTTGAGTTACAAATGTTCGCTTTGAAAAATAATGTACTGTATATTGAAAGATGGACACATTTTCATGATTGTTCAAAAATAAAAAAAGACGCTCATAGCGTGGCACTTGGTGCCGCGCTATTAGATCTGCTAGAGCTTGTAGATCTGCTATTTTTGAACAGCCAAAGGAATCTAAAAAATGACGTTCCCCGGTCTTAACGGGTTAAAACATCAGGCCCCCCTCCTCTGTTTTCCTCCTATATATATCGCGTATAACGCACATGAAACCGAGATGGAAGGCGGCGGTGGCATTGTTCTACAATGGCACCGATGTCTGTGTAAATAAGGGTCTCTGTGTAACGGGGCGAGGGCATCAGTGAAAAGGAGCAGCCAGCCCACATGAGGGACGGTTCTTTTGCTGTAAAAAATCTATAAATAATGGAGATGAAAGAGATAACAGAGTGTGGCCCTGGGCAGCCCACGGGCCCCTGTCAGAGGCAGGGAGAAGCTATAGGGCCCTGCAGGCCCAGGGCAGAACCTAGCATCAAGCCTTCCAGCCAAATTGATAACGATGCCGTTACTAGCTCACTTCTAATGAGCGGGGCTGATCAATTGCTATGCAACTTTGTCATGATTAACTATTATTTAGTGGAGGGAAGATCATCTTTAAAAGTTACTTTAGCCCATTCAATCCGGGAACGCGCCTGTGTTATTATTTATGGCTATTTTGAATAGCGTGCCGTGCTATGAACTTGTAGATCTGCTATTTTGTGGGGAAAAAATCGTCAAAATTTGGGCAAATCTTTGAATATATATATTTTTAAAAGGCCCTGAGGCCGATTCTACAATTGTCTTCTAAATCCTAACAGCTTTTAAAACGTATGTTGCCATAAGTGGTTCTCAAACCTTTTTCATGTCAAGGACCCTCAAAACATGGGCGTAGCCACGGGGTGAGCGTAGGTAGGCCTGGGCCCACCCATTTTCTTTTTCTGCCCACCCATTTTTTTTTACAATAATAATACATATTTTTTAACATATATATATTTTTTTAATATCATATTCAGCCATTTCGATAACAGTATATATATATATATAGGTATCCGAAATCCATCACAAAGAAACGCCCACCCGCAACTGCCTAGGCCCAGCCTCGGCTAGCGTTCTGGCTACGCCACTGCCCCAAAATGTATTTGTCCACGGACCCCCCACGCGCCCCCCCCCCCCCCCCCCCTCCCCATCTCAAAATGTTTTGTTCCAGCAGATATACAAGCCGACAAAGAGATCGGGAACCCATCGCCAAATAAAAAGGAAAAACAGCGCCCTCTGCTGTTTTTTACTCTTTCACTTGGCTCTGGGAGGGGGCTATGCGGTGGACCCGTGAGCAAGGAAACCGGGGTTTTGGTGTGCCTTCAGCGCTCCACTTCCGGTGGTGTGACTATGTTTTCATTCCCACTAACAATATTTCTCCACGGAACACTAACACCAATTCTCCCAAAGAACATGGATCGTTTTGGTTATAAGTCCACTTGTTTCTATGATGAAAGAGCAAGTTAAAATGTTACTAACTTTCCGTGGTTTTGTCGGCTTCGAGGACGCTATTGTTAAATGAGTTTCGGCTTGTTTCTAGTGGGGAAGGAACGGCACACGCGTAAATCCCGCCCCCTACATTTGATTGGGTAAAGCGCGGCCTGCTTCCTGATCTGATAGCACGCCCACTTGAAACCAATGCGCACGGGTTGTCAACGCGGCTACCGACAGATTCAAACGCAGAGTAGAATCTGTTCTTGAGAGATTAACTACTAAGGAATCTAAAGTGACACAGATGCGTTCCCGGATTGAATGGGTTAAAAATGGTATGTGTACCATTATCATCTGTTTTTTATTCTAAAGATAGATCTATTACAGTGCTGTGTATACAGATCGGTGCCGACATTTGAAGAGGGGGTTGTTGTGGTTCTGTAAAAGGTGTGATTTGTACGGGCATTCCTCTCAGAAGAAGGTCAGGTAAAGAGCAAGCGCGTTCGAAACCATCCCTGAGTGACCACTTTCATCCAAAAGGTGACGGCGATGCCTCGATTGTAAGTGCAACAAGGGGGTCAACGGGAATGGCTTTGATGACCATGAAAACGTGTGAAAGGGAGAAAAGTGTTCCTCTCGTCATCTTTTCTTAAGTTGCAGGGACAAAAGGCTTTATGTCCACGATAAAAGCAAAGAAGAATGATTGCCCCTTTTTTTTTTTTCAGACGCTCAGGTTGTTGTACGATTGTGTGAGCCGAGTGTGGAAAATGAGTGAACCGTGTGCCGTGGCCTTTCGAAAGAGCTGAACATTATGCAGTGGTGGAAAGTAACGCTTTGTCAGCGTGTAGATCAGCTATTTTCAAACATTTTAGTACTTTTACTTTTGATACTTTAAGCATATTTCGATGCCAATACTTTTATACTTTTACTCAAGTAACATTTTGAACACGCGACCTTTTACTTGTAACACAGTATTTTTATATCGTGGTATTGCTACTTTTACTTAAGTAAAACCTCCGAGTACTTCTTCCACCACTAAACATTATGAGGGGAGAAAGAAGCCGCTGGTCGCGTACCAGGAGTCGGCGCGCCTCCGCCATGGACAATAACTATTATCACGTGTGGCCCGCGTTGCATCAAAGCCCCGCCTCGCGCCTCCTTCTCCTCCTCGCGAGCCTTGCGTAAAAAAAGCCCCGCCTCGCGCCGAAGCCCCGCGCCTAAAAGCAAGCGCTCCTCTTTCAATTTCCCTGGAATGCCAATTTCCCTGTGACATATATACTGATCTATCTTCATAACGGCAGCAACAACACCCGAAGACGACACGTGCATTCCGACAAGGCACTCGGGACGGCCTTTCCGGCGCCGCCGTATCTCCCAAGGTAGGCTGCCCTAGCGCGTCTGATATCTGGTCTAGAGGGGCGGGTTAAAAATCTCCGGAGAGAGAATCCGTAGGCCCCCCCCATTGGTTCATCGATCTGTGCGGCCGCCCCGCTCCGAGCCCCTCCTCCTCCCCCAATGTGCAGCATTGAGAGCCCTGACGTCACGACATTTTGAGCGACGCCCACTGCTCTCTGGTTGGTTGGGGGAAATGAAAGGTTGACTCCCACTTCCTATGCCAGGAACGTCAGGCATAAGAACTGAACAGGCTGGTCCAGGCTCTTATTTTCGAGCAAAACACGAAGGAAAATAAAAAGCCTGGAGATGGAGGCTATACTCCAAAGGTGTTCTGGAAAGGATCGTGCACTCCACCTCCACACAGACAGTAATGTTCATGTCCACAGCAGGGGGGGGGGGGGGCTGGGAGGGAGGCCTTGCGACCTCCACGATGAACCTCGTGCCCTTCATATCGACCATCTCAGCCGCCTCCTGGCTTGGCTCCATTCCCTCTAGTGAACTGGCAGCGTGTCCAGATGCACGCGCTCCCCTTCTTGCTCGGTGAATCGCTTGATGAGCGGCAGTTTTCTCTCTCTCTCTCTCTCTCTCTCTCTCTCTCTCTCTCTCTCTCTGAAGTACTAATATAATTTACGTTAAGTAAAAGTATAAAATTATGTAGTATGTATGTATAAAACAGGGCAAACGTGGTTAATGTATGTTTTATAATATAATAGTTTATATCTGCAAAGTAACAAGTAACTAGGGTTGCCAACAGTCCCGTATTAGCCGGGACGCCCCGTATTTGAGCCAAAAGGGGCGTGTCCCGTACGGGACTTTGTTTGTCCCGGACTCCGGTGTAAAGGGAAAAATAAAAAATATATTTCTGTTTGCGCACACTGCAGTGTCTGGCTGCGTGTTTGTGTGCTTTATGAGATGGGCGCTAGGAAGCTGTGTTCCGTGAGCAGAAATAACGGAGCAGAAATAAGACTTCCGGTTGACGATCTCTTCAGAATAAGAGTACCCTCTAGAGTAAAAAGAAACCATTGAAAACCATTGAAAAACGGTTCATTTGCACATTAAAACTATAAATTAAGCATTTAAACGAAGCTAGAAAACACATATTATGTATATTTGTAATAAAAAAAGTGTTTAACTGTTTTAATAACATAAAAAATGTATGTAAATGGATACATGCTGTTCACTGGAGTGCATAGACTTCACAAATTGGACGCTGGACACGAGACAGCTATTTGTGGCGGCACGTGTGACATACGCACGCGTTCAGGGAGACCCCCTCTACAACGCCACACTCTCCGCTAAGCCAGACAGGTGTATTTGGAAAAATGGCGGGCCGTCCAGTGAGGTCAGGGGTCAGAAAACAGCCATTTTTAGTGCATAGACTTCACAAATTGGGCGCTGGACACGAGACAGCTATTTGTGGCGGCACTTGTGACATACGCACGCGTTCAGGGAGACCCCCTCTACAACGCCACACTCTCCGCTAAGCCAGACAGGTGTATTTGGAAAAATGGCTTAGCGGAGAGTGTGGCATTGTAGAGGGGGTCTCCCTGAAAGCGTGCGTATGTCACACGTGCCGCCGCAAATAGCTGTCTCGTGTCCAGCGCCCAATTTGTGAAGTCTATGCACTGAAAATGGACCTTTTCTGACCCCTGACCTCACTGGACAGCCCGACACTTTTCCAAATACACCTCTCCCGCTTAGCGGAGAGTGTGGCGTTGTAGAGGGGGTCTCCCTGAACGTGTGCGTATGTCAAAAGTGCTGGCGCCAACAGCCGTCTCCTGTCCAGTGTCCAGTATTGTCTGAAAATGGCACTTTTCTTACCTCAGGCCGCACTGGGCGGCCTGCCACTTTCTTTTTTTTTTTGCAAATTATCTCTCAAATGTTCACCAACATTCTGTACTGGTCTGTATCCATTTTCTATCAAGTTTAGGGGCGCTTAGTTATGGAGAAGTACACACACACACACACACACACACACACACACACACACACACACACACACACACACACACACACACACACACACACACACACACACACACACACACACACACACACACACACACACACACACACACACACACACACACACAAACTACAAATTTACTAATATTTCTGTCCTCTTTCTTTTTTATGCTGTGTTTCCATGTTGTATATATGTTGTTAAATAATATAAATTTTTAATGTTTTTTTTTCTGATTACATTTGTATTTGTATTGTATTTTAGTTTTTAAATAGGTGAGATCAACTTTATAAACCCCAAATTCTTCTTCTTTTTTTGTCTCACCTGCACTATATACTATTATTATTTGTAGCATATTTTGTGGTCTCTTTTATCATTCTTTATTTGCTTCTGCAATAAACAATATTATATCATCATCATTTTCCAAGAGTGACCTGGCCTAGAGCATTATTACAACAATGGACAAACAATACAAAAACAATACATATATGTAACACACACAAATCAATATCCAGTTAAAGTGCAAAACAGTGCTAAGTGCACATTTAATGGGGGTCAATAGACAATTTCAAACTGGAACAACCTGGCACTTAGAAGTGATCTAGTATAAGCCATTTAAAAAGACATACTGTACATCATAAATGTATTTTTTAAATACAATTGTGTCTTTTTTTTTTTAAACTTGCCACTTAGAAGTGTTTTAGTATGAGCCATTTAAAAGGCATACATCATAAATGTATTTTTAAATTAGATTTGTGTCTTTTAAAAAACATAAAAAATTCACGATCTTATTTTGAAGGCAACCGGAAACCTTATTTCTGCTAGTTCGAAAACCGGAAGTCCAATTTCTGCTCACGGAACGGAGCTGGCGCTAGGACCGCTCAGTTGACAGGGCAGGCACAGTGCTCGCACGAGTGCTTGTGTGTGTGTGAGATTTTCTCCGGTGGGAACGGCATCATTGTTTGTGTGGCATGTCAGCCTGTTCCCAACCCTAACCCTAACCCTAAAACCGAAATAAAGTAACAAAAAAAAGTAACTTTATCCGCGGGAAACCCGAAAGAAAATCGCGCGCGCGCGCACGGGGGACCCATGCACGCGCGTGTCCCGTTTCTCCAGTTCTGGATGTTGGCAACCCTACAAGTAACTAAAGTTTTCAAATAGTTGTAGTGGAGTAAAAGTACAATATTTGCCTCTGAGATGTAGTGGAGTAGAAGTAAAAGTACAGATAATTGGACATACCGATAATAAAGTAAAAAAACACCACAAAATTGTACTCGAGAACAGTACTTGAGTACATGTACTTATAATTACTTTACCCCACTGCTCTTCACTGCCGGCTGGACACATTTTTCCTATGTTCTCCCGAACCCCCCCGGAGGAGGAGGGCTTCGCCGAGTCCGAAGCACCACAACAGGCCAACCTGATGACCTTGGCATTGGAACACGCCAAGCATACAGTATGTTAGAGACGTTACAGCAGATCACCCAAGACGGGGGAGGGATTTTCGACCCCTTGCTCCGGTATGTCTCCCGCGAAACCTCTCGGCCCGGAGTGACTTACTGCGCCCTCTCTCACACACACACACACACACACACACACACACACACACACACACACACACACACACACACACACACACACACACACACACACACACACACACACACACACACACACACACACACACACACACACACACACACACACACACA